>NW_025064892.1:1220719-1346400 GCF_019112545.1 Guyanagaster necrorhizus
TTGTGCCCATTGTACTAGGGCATCGTTACCATACATAAAAGGTTCGTTGTGCGTCGTCGAGCGTCGTCTCTTTGTCGGAGACAATGGTGGATCTGGCTTGTGCTGACCAAGATCCCCACGGTCCAGTGTCGTGACTAAGCACAGGATAGAGGTTAAGAAAGAAAGGAAAATAGTAAAAATCGTAACACTTCATAGCAACTTTGGCCTCTTTGATGCTATTGAAGATGCTAAAGATACATTAGAACATCTTCAGATATGTGATGGAGACTGGATTATGAAGTGTATAGTCTAATTCAATCAGTACATCTCACAAATTGGGTACAGAGATAACTCCCTCTGCTATGCCTTTTACCATAGCCTCTGGGCCACATCAGGAATGACATGGCTCACTATGGAAAGCCAAACAACTTTTGTGACATGCACTTCTTTGTCCAAGAACTTGATGCCTGCTACTGAATCCAGAAGACTGAAATTGCCTATAAAAACCAGAACAATAAGGCCTCCAACCAATTCTCCAACTCCAAATCCAAGGGGTCTAACTCTTCTTTCTTAGACTCCAGCTCTACATTGAAATCTACTATCTCTAAGCCCTATGCTGATAAGCTAGGCAAAGATAGCTGTCTTACTCAGGAAGAAAAAGACTGCCAGCACTAGAACAACCTTTGCATGTTCTGTGGAGCCAAACACAAGACTGAGGATTGCAACAAGCAGAAGGCAGTGGCCTCTGCTAAGGGTCATGCAGCTGAAGTCAACACTGCTCCTGTAGAGCCAGCTCTAACAGAGTCAGAAAACTAGGAAGCAACTCTGTTTTCTCTGTGAGTTCAGGGTTGTGTTGACTCTATGCACACACTAGAGGTCATCACCCTCAATACAACATCCCTTTCCAATCACTCCTTCCACATCTCTCTCTCAGCAGAATTACTAACTACTACAGAACCTGATGGCTTCTTAACTTGTATCATTCTGTGTTTTCTTGCCCTTATTGATTCTGGTTCTAGCCACTGCTTTGTTGACACTAAGTATGTAGCTGTTAGGAACATGCCAATTGGCTGGGCTTGAGTGCATGTGCAGAGACCAGCAGAGTGCATGGGCATCAATGAAGCTATTGGCAACATCCCTCTTGAGTCAGGCCTAAGGATTTGGATGGACAGAATGGAGTTCTGTTAGTGGAGTGAAGGGTATCCTTCAGAGTAGAGTCTGTTGAATGAGGTAGAGGGAAGTTAAAGTGAGCACAAAGTGTGAATGGCTATCCAAGTTGATATTTGAACTGAGTAGTTACAATGGTTATACATGACTTTATATACTAATGGTAGCTAATTCTGAGTCAGATTCCATTGGGTTCTAATATCAATATTTGCTACCAAGTTTAGGGTCTAGATATTATAATGTAAAATATGAATGTGAAATGATAATGGTGAAAATAAAATTAATAGGTAATAGGGAGTGGCCAGAGTCTGGTGGGTTTCTGTGATTGAATCCATGGTTGGTTGAGGTGACATAGAGGCTGGCAGCATGTGTGTAACAGTAGCTGCCAATGAAATCTCTATTTAAACCATCTCTAATATGCAACTTTGATTATTTGATAACTTTATCAGAAGCCATATATCTCAAATTGCAACCATCTCCATCCATTTCCCATCTGGAGACACCTTCTCCATTGACTTCTATGTCACTCCTCTGGATTCATCTTGCAATCTTGTGCTAGAATACAACTGGCTCTCCTGCTACAATCTACTGATTGACTAGACTGAGAACAGTATCACTTTCTGCTCAAGCCACCAGGATCTCACTTCAACCAATTCCATAGTCTCCACTGCATTCCAGAAACTTCTGTGCCCATCAAACTCTATCAGTCCAACTTCTGAGGCTTCACCTTATTTAAAGTCCACTTTGAGTAGCCAGTGAACTCTATTCTCATATGAATCCATCTATTTCTATCCTCTCTCAGAGTCTTTTACTATAAAAGCACACCCAAAGATCTCCATCATATCTGCTGCTGCATTTTTCCAAGCCAGTGCAGAAGAAGACACTCAGCAGTTCATACTGCAGCCTTCCTTGCCTAAAATTGGAGCCAAAGCTGCATCTATAGAACCAGCAGATCTTTTATCAGTGCCAGTAGAGTACCATGATTTTGCAGATGTCTTCAGCAATACCCTCTCCAAAAAGCTATCTGAACACAGGCTGTATGACCTCAAAATAAACCTTGAAGAAGGAACATCTCCATCACTTAGACCTATTTATTCCCTTTTGGAGTCTGAACTCAAGGTCCTATGAGAGTTTATCAATAATAACCTACACAATGGATTTATTACTCTGTCCTGCTCTTCACACAGGGCTTCAGTTTTATTTGTCAAGAAGAAGACTGGTGAACTCTGACTTTGCATTGACTATTATAGCCTAAACAAAATCTCTAAAAAGGATTACTACCCTCTTCCTCTTATTTCCAACCTTCTCAACTCTGTCTGCTCCATACACATCTACACCAAGCTCAACATATGATATGCCTACTATCTTGTTCATATAGCCAAAGGAGATGAATGGAAAACAGCTTTTTAAATCTGTTATAGTTTCTTTGAATGGCACATCATGCCTTTTGGCCTCACAAATGCTCCAGTGGCATTCCAATGATTTGTGAATAATATATTCTCTGACATGCTCAACATATTAGTAGTAGTCTATCTTGATGATATCCTCATATATTCTGACAATCCAGGAGATCATCAGAAATATGTTCAAGAGATCCTATGCAGGCTTAGAGCTAATGGACTCTACTGCAAAGGTTCCAAATGTGAATTCAACTGGAATTCCATGGAATACCTAGACTACATCCTATTACCTGAAGGACTTCACATATCTAAAGAAAAAGTCAAGGCTATTGTTGACTGGCTGATACCACAAAAGGTCAAGAACATCCAATCTTTTCTTGGCTTTGCTAACTTCTACCATCACTTCATATATGAATATAGCAATATTGTTCTTTCTCTTATATGACTTACCTGCAAGAAAACTCCATGGAAATTTGATGACAAATGCTTGGCTGCCTGCAATGAGTTGAAACAGGCCTTTACACATACCTCCATTCTTATCCACTGGGTCTCTAATTGAAAGATAGTGGTGGAAACCAATGCCTCTAATTATGCAATTGCAGCTATCCTCTCTATCTATCTTAAAGATGGCAAAATTCACTCCATCATCTTCCACTCTCAGAGCCTCCACAATGCCAAACTCAACTATGACATTTATGACAAAGAGCTTCTGGCTATTTTTGAAGCTTTTAAACATTGGCACCACTACTTTGAAGGCTCCACAGACTCCATCAATGTTGTAATAAACCACAAGAACCTTGAATACTTTGCCACCACCAAGATTCTGACCTGCCAACAGGTCTGCTGGTCTGAATATCTATTCCAGTTCAATTTAGTTATCTGGTTCTGCTCAGAGAAACTTGGTGGGAAACTGGATGCACTCACTAGACAATGGAATATCTACTCTAAAGAGGGGAATAGCCAATATGTCCAAGTCAACCCCTACAATTTCTGACCTGTGTTCACCCAAAAACAACTCTCTGTATCACTCTATGCAACCTACCTCAAGGCCCTATCCTATGGGCTAGTGCCATCATGGATATTAACAAACTTCACACTGATATCAAACAAGCACAATTCTCTGACTCTACATTCTCTGACAGCCTCTGCCAGGCCAAGGCCACTTTTGAATCCTCTCCCTCTCAGTGGTCTATTGATGAATCCAACATTCTTCACTTTGAAGGCCACATCTATGTCTCAGACTCTAATGATCTCCATCTCTGTATACTACAGAATAATCATGACCACATCTTGGCAGGCCACTTTAGTCAAAATCAGACATTAGAGCTAGTCTGGCAGAACTACACTTAGCTAAAGATGTGTGAATATATTTGACACTATATTAAGTCTTGCACAGTTTGTGGATGCAATAAGACACCTAGACACCACCTCTATGGGTTACTCAAACCTCTACCAGTTTCTGAATGGCTATAGGATTCCATTTTCATGGATTTTATTGGACAACTACTAGACTCTAATAGATTTATCACCATTCTAGTAATCATTGACTGAGCTAGCAAGCAAGCCATCTTCATCTCCACTCACAACACTATTAACTCTATGGAACTTGTCCAACTTTTTCTTATCCATGTCTTCTTCAAACATAGAGTACCTAGTCATATCATCTCTAATCACAGCTCCAAATTTGTCTCCTAGTTCACTTACACCTTAGCCATCACTCTTGACATAGAACTCCACCTTACTTCTGGTTACCATCTGGAGGTTGATGGACAAACCAAATAGACAAACCAAACTCTGGAACAATACATCTGCATCTACTGCTCCTACTAACAGGATAACTGGGACACCCTCTTATCTATTACTGAGTTCATCTACAACAATACTCTTAATGCATCTATCAGAATTTCCCCATTCTTTGCCAACAAAGGTTACCACTCTAACATCATCATTCATCCTGAAAGAGATATCACCTCTGCTCAGGCCTGAGACTTCACAATCAATCTTGATGAGCTCTATTAAGTATTAAAGGCTGAAATTTCTGAAGTCCAGTCTTATTACAAGACCCAAGCAGACAAACATTGTGTTAGACTCAAGTTGTATATGATCAAACACATGATAAATTAGCACTGTATCATATTCATATAGTCATGCTAGAGTTCACTGTATGTGTCTGTTGACCAAGTGCTTTAAGGTCTTTGCAGATCAGCTCAAGAGTGAAGTGGTATAAAATAAACTTTAGCTCAAAGCTAGAGTTATACAGTGAGAGCTATCCCATTTATATACTGTTCATTTATAGAGATAAATATAATACTACCTATTATGTTCATTCAAGTCTTTGTGCCCATTGTCTTTGAGTGTTGCTACTATCTACAAAAGTGTTATTGTGTATTATTGAGAGTTGTTGTTGCATCAGAAGATAATAACAGACTTAGCTTATTGTGATGACTGAGCCTGTCTCATAGTCTTAATCACTAGCCTAAGCACCTTGACTAAGCATAAATAGAGGTTAAGATGAATAAAGAAATGGAAAAAATTATAACATTACCCTCTCCTTAAGACTATTATCCTGATAGCTTAATTAAGAGATAATTCATAATCACATATGGTATCAGCAGCATTCATATGTTTTTTGTTTACCCACTAGTTGGATTCAGGTCTATATCCCTTCCAGCTAACCAAATAATTGATGGTGGTAATCATACTTCCACTCTATGCACAAATTTTGCAGAGTCGATAGTTAAAAACTTGATCAATCTTATAATATTCTTTATCATTAATTAGTTCTGGAGGTGGTGGTGGTGAATGATCTTGATTTGGAAGTACAAGAGTGATGAAAGGCATGAGTAGTGATTCATTAAAGACATCATGGATTTTTCAAGCAGCAGGAAGGCAAAGTTTATAGGCTGACACACTGACTTTAGTGATGATCAAAAATAGGCTGATTTGCTTATCAGCCAGCTTCTATTTTGAGGGTGGGAGATAAAGATTGGTTGTATTGAGCCAAACCTTATTATTGATGTTATATTGATGAGCAGATGTTCAGTATTTGTTATATTGTTTTTTTATGGAGGTGGCAGCTTTTTTGAGCATGACATGTGTTTTATTGTGGATGGTAGTCATTATATTGGTGAAGTCAGCAGATGCAGGAGTTGTTGTATGGAGGTGTTTCATCTGGAAGATGTTGAGATGTCATCTATAGTTGATAAAGAAGAGGGTTCTCCCAGTTGCCAGATGCACATAGTTATTGTGTTGGAAGGTGGCAAGAGCTAACCATTCCACCCAATCATCTTGTTGATAATTGATGAATAGATATAAATACTTCTTGATCTCCTGGTTAGTTCTTTCTGTCTGTCTATCTGTCTGAGGGTGGTATACTATAAAAGCATTTCACCAAATGTTGAAGAGGTAGTACAGATTATTAAGGAATTTCAAGATGAACTGTGATCCTTGATCTGAGATTATGATTTGGAGTATGCTATATTTGGCATATACTTCATCACAAAGTATTTTGGCCCATCTCTCCAAGGTTAATTCCATTAAACATGTGATTAGAATGATTGCCTTTGAGAAACAATCAATAATACTGATAATTGTATCATAGCTGTTGCAGTCTGATAATCCAGTGATTATATCAACAGAGATATGTGTCTAGAGTGATTGTGGTATTTCATTCAGATGAAGGGGGATGGCCTGTGGTTGAGTCATAGTCTTTCTCCTCTGACATGTTTCATATCCCTTGATATATTATTCAATATCTAGACCTAGTTTTGGCCACCAGTATTTATAGAGAATGAGTTCTTTGGTCTTTGTGATTTCTGGATAGTCTGCCATCATGTGGTTATAGCATATGGTAATGATGTCACCCCACAGTTGTTGATCCTGAGAGATATAAATCTGTCTATTATAGTAGATCATCTCATCTTTTTTTGTCATTCCTCATTTGTGATTTAGTGATAAGGCTATTTGTTGGTCCCACTTGCTATTATCTCTCATGACACTTCTGATCCACTTGTGGATTTCTTCTTCTATCAGCATTATCATCACCTGGAAGTATTTAGGCTTTAATAACATGATTTCTTCATTGTCCTTTTCTCTCTGATCATGATCAGCTCTTTGGCTGAGTAGATCTGCTTTTTTGTTTGCTATGCCAGCTTTGTGATATAGAGTGTATATGTATTCAGAGAGTTCCATAATATAGCATACTTGTTGACAATTGAGCTTCTGTAAAAGTCAAAAGTATTAAAGGTTCTAATTGTTAGACCCAAGCATCATGTGAACAGATACATGTGATAAACAGATGTCTCCTTGCACTTTGGGAGATCAGCTGAGTCCACTGATGCATAGTCTGATCAGTGTGTCACAAGGCCAAGTGGATCAGCTTGAGAGAGAATGGTATGAAGATGAACTTTAGCTTGAAGCTGAGAATTACCAGCGAGAGTGAATGTCTTAAATACTGTACATTGTCTGCTAATAGTAATGACTACCTATTGTATCTTTCTGAGTCCATTGTGCCCATTATCCTTGGGCATCACTATCATACACAAAAGGATAATTGTGCATCATCAGGTAATGCTGTTGCATTGAAAGACAATGACCAACTTGGCCTAGTTGTGATGACTAAGCCTTATCTCATAGTCTTAAGTGCCTATTCCAGCACTCTGACTAAGCATAAATAGGGGTTAAATCAATGAAGAAAATGAGAAAAATCATAACATTACTCTCTCTTTAAGACTATTATCTTGATAGCTTAATTTAGAGATAATTCATAGTCATATATGGCATTGTCTGCATTCATTAGCCATTCATTGATCCATTGGTTGAATTCAGGTCCATAGCCTTTCCAGCTGACCAAATAATTGACTGTTGTTGTTATATCACTGCCTTTTGCTTTGATTTTTCTGAGTTTGTGGTTTAAGATCTGATTGACTTTGTAATGTTTCTTATCATTGATTAGGTTGAGAGGCAGTGGTGGAGAGTGCTTCTGATTAGGGAATGCAGGTGTGATATATGAGATTAATAATGATTCATTGAAAACATTGTGTATCTTCCAAGTTCTTGAAAGATAGAGTTTGTAGGTGGCAGATCCAATCTTGCTTATGATTAGAAATGGGCTGGTACATTTGTCAGCTAATTTTCACTTTGGATGTGGGAGATGAAGGCTGGTGATATTGAGCCAGACCTTATCATTGGCAGAGTATTCATGTGCAGGATAATGATGTTTGTCATACTGATTTTTCATGGTTATTGTGGCCTTTTCAAGGGCTGCTTTGGTTTCTGTGTGGATCTTTGTTATAGTGGTGACAAAGTCTGTTGATGTGGGTGTGGTGATTTGGTGATACTTGGTTTGCATAATGTTTGGGTGTCAACCATGATTTACAAAGAATGGGGTTTTTCCTGTAGCTGAGTGCACCCAATTATTATGTTGAAAAGCAGCAAGAGCTAACCATTCAATCCAGTCATCCTGGTGATAGTTGATGAAGAGGCAAAGATATTTCTCTACCTCCTGATTGGCCTATTCTGTTTAGCCATCTGTCTGTGGATGGTATGCCATAGAGGTATTGTGTTTGATGTTTAAGAGTCAATAGAGATTGTCAAGAAATTTAAACACAAATTGTGGGCTCCTGTTGGAGATGACCGCTTGCAGCATTCCATATTTAGCATAGACTTCATTGTATAAAATCTTTGCTCATTCCTCAGAGGTTAGTTCTGTTGAACAGGCAATGAGAATGATGGCCTTCAAGAATTGATCAACTATAATGATGATGGTGTCATAGCTATTACAATCTAGTAGTCCAATGATCATGTCCACTGAAATGTGAGTTCATAGTGCTGATGGAATCTCATTTGGATAGAGTGGGGCAGCCTAGGCCTAGATTGATGATTTGCCTCATTGGCAAACTTCACATGCCTTGATATAAGCAGTGATGTTGTTGCCTATTTTGGGCCACTAATACTCCTATAGCACTAACTCTTTTGTCTTGATAGTGCCAGGGTGACTGGCAGTCATATGGTCATAGCAAGTGGTGATAATTTCACTATGTAGAGCTTGATCTCTAAGGATATAAATCCATCCATCATAGCAGATTAGTTCTCTCTCATTATTCCTTGTTCATGATTGAGGGATGGAGCTATCTGCTGATTCCACTTTTGATTATCATGAGTAGCACTTTTGATGTGTTCATGAATCTCCTCTTCTGTTAGCATTATCATAGCCTGGAAATATTTGGGCTTTAATAATGTTACTCCTTCATTGTCACTCCCCTCTGATTGTAATCAGCTTTTTTATTTGCTGTTTCTGCTTTGTAGTGGAGTGTGTATTGGTACTGACTGAGCTTGATAACCTATCTAGCCTGTTGGCAGTTTAACTTTTATGATTGTCAGAAGTATTGTAGATTCTGATGATCCATCCAGATCTTGAAGACTTCCACAGCCCTGATCAAATAATATCACCACTCTTTAAGAGCAAGCATGATAGCAAGCAGTTCTTTGTTGTAGATCTTGTAATTCTGTTCAGTGACCATGAGTGCTTTGAACAAAAACACAATAGGGCCCTATTTACCATCTTATTCTTGAGATAAGATGGCACCAATGGCTTCTTCACTGGAGTCATCCTCCACATGGAATCTGCCATTCTGTGTGAGAATTGTGAAGATAATGTTTTCAGCTAGTCATTTTTTAAGATCATTGAATGCAGTCTATTGGGAGGGACCCTATATCCAGAGAGTGTTGCTGGTCAATTGGGTCATCAATCAGACTACCTTACTGTAGTCTCAGATGAATCATTGATAAAAGTTGGTGAAGCCAAGAAAGGACTGTAGCTCCTTCTTTTTGACTGGTGCTGGCCAGTCTGTCATCTCCACTACTTTGATGGGGTCTATTTGGATACTGCTTTTACTGATGATCATCTCAAGGTATTTGGTTTTTAGGACTTCAAATTCACACTTCTCTGCTTTGAGGAATAGCCTGTGTTTCCTCATCAGAGCTAGCACTTGTCATACTAGTCTCCTATACTCCTCCTTTGTTTTTGACATGATTAAAATGTTGTCAAGATAAATAGTGATCTTCCCAGTGGAAATGAGATCTTTAAAGATATTATTCATCATCTACTGGAATGTTGTGAGAGAATTGGTGAGCCTGAAAAATATTATAATCAGCTTGAAGAGCCCTCAGTTGGTTCAGAAGGCCATCTTCCATTCATCCCTCTCCTTGATTCATACATTATTGTATCCCCACCAGACATCAAGCTTGATGTAGTATTGAGCATCTCATAATTTACCCATCAGCTCTAAAATCAAGAGAAGAGAGTAGCAATTTTTGATTGTTATTTTGTTGAGCTTTTAATAGTCTTGAACTGGATGGAGTTTGCCATTCTTCTTTTTTACAAAGAAGAATGGTGAGGCCATGGGAGACTTGGATGGTTGGATCCTCCCACTGGACAGATTCTTGTCAAAGAACTTATCAAGTTTCTGTTGTTCATTGTATCTGAGTGAGTAGATTTTGCAATTGAGATTAGCATTAGCATTCAGGATTAACTCAATGGCATGGTTCCAGGATTTGGATACTGGCAATTCATCAAAGCTCTCCTTCTTGAATAGGTCTTTGAAGTCACATGCCCATTCAGACACCATCTCTTCAAACATTCTTTTCTCTTTTTGCTTGTTAGCCCTGGCCACCAGGTTATTGGCATAGTGTATTGCATGGATGTGCATCTCATGCTGAAGATTGATGGTGAGGATGGTTTCTCCATCTTCTATTTCTTTGCTCTATTGATCCTCAGAATCTTCATCTGGTAATTCAAATAGAATCTTACAGCATTTGCAGTAGGCAAAGGTTATTTTTCTGGTCTTCCAGTTGATTAGTGGGTTGTGTCTGATCAACCAGTCATACCTAAAAAAGATTTCTTTGGTCTCCAAGTCAGTTATGGCCAAATCAATCCTCTCAGAATGATCACCAATGGTGAGCCTGAATTTGATGAACTCAGTAATCAAGCTAGCCTGGTTTTTGGTCCCATCCACATTATAGATGAGAATTGAGGCTGCTGTTGCCTGAGTGGAGAGTTGATGCTTGTTGACAAAAGCTCAATTGATTGAGCTCCTCATGCAGCTGCTGTTAATTAAGGTGACTACTGTATAGATGGATCAGAACATAAGTGCTTTAATCTGGGCTTTGGCTAATAGATCCCATCCTGTTGTTTTGGACCAATAAATAAACTTTTATAGTCCCTGGAGTTCATTGAGCTATTCCAGAGCTTGACACCTTTCAGCTTTCCTCATCTCTTTTACCATTTTGTTGATCACTTCTTTGGCTCAAGTCTTGTGAACCCAGTTCTTGAGTATGGCTTTTGCTGTGGCTTCATCTCTTGCTTTCTTAATGGCTCTCCAGATCCATTCAGTGTCAAATGGCTTGAGCCAAGTGGTGGGGCTCTCTGCCCTTGTTTGGCCTGAAGACACTTGAGTTTTTCTTTCTGGCCATTCTTCAGTGTGTGAGGCAGATAACTAGGGTATATTTGAATGCATAGATAGGATAGGCATAGGAGTAACTACAGAAATACTGTCAGTCTGACTAGCAGCTGGTACAGGCACATCATGAAAGTCCTTGGCCAACTCAGTGGAATCACTCACTTGTCAGCCCCATCTTTTACTTCCTCCACTTTGGTTTTCTTGCTGAGTTCTTCTTCTTCCTTCTGTAAGTCAGTAATCTGCACTCTGATGTCTTTGTAGGTTCTTTTTTTCTTCAGGCAGTCTTTTGCTATGTGACTCTTTTGGCTGCAGTTGAAGCACTTGCCCTCCTTTTTTGTTCAATCTATATCTATTGGTTTTTCTGCTTCTGTATATGTGGTTTCTGTTCTTGTCTTCTGAGAGCCATAAGCTGGAGCCATCAAGGTTTCTGATAATTTTCCAGCAGTTGTCTCTGATGATTTGGAGTTACTTGGGGTTGGTGGAGTCAGCTTCTTCATATAATCTTACAGCATTGATTGTTCTGCTTTCTGTCTTTGTCACTTTTTATATATTTTGATGATCCTCTTCTTCCATTTGTTGTATCCCACCAGCATCAATGCTTTGACACTGATGGTGGAGATCATCATGATGTAAGAGGAGAGAATGCCTCTCTTGAGGGCCTTGACCATTTGTCTGTTATTAGCTATATTGTCCTAAATTCTGGCAAGTTTTGTGAGCTGCTCTAGCTTGTTGAAGTAATTGGTGACTGCTTTATCTCCCATTTTATACTCCTTGATCTTTTATTTATGTACTTCTTATACTGCAGAGTTAACAAATTTGTTATGTAGCATTTGTTTGAACACTGGCCATGAGAGGTACCAGTAATGCTCCCATGTTGTTGATTGGAAGTTTGAGGAGATAAGGATCCACTAGGTTTTCACCTTCTCTTCCAAATAGGAAGCTGCAAAGACCACCTTGTTCATGTCAGTTTCAAGGTATCTAATATAGACTTTGAAATACTGTTCACAGTCAACTAGAAACCAATCAATGTCATCAGATGCTCCTTTAAAGGGGCAGAGTTTGCATAGCAGGTCAGATCTGCATTATAAGATGGCTGCATTATCAGATAATGTGCCTATTGGATTAGGCCATTCAGAGAATAAAGGGCAACTCCATTCA
The DNA here is from genome assembly GCF_019112545.1 of Guyanagaster necrorhizus. NCBI lineage: Eukaryota > Fungi > Basidiomycota > Agaricomycetes > Agaricales > Physalacriaceae > Guyanagaster > Guyanagaster necrorhizus. The sequence continues at coordinate 1,232,883 of NW_025064892.1, forward strand.
CATGAGAGTCCAGGGAAGGAGTGAAGGGAATTGTTATCTGTGACAGGACTTTCTTGTGATGCTGCTTCTTTTCAGATAATCACACTGTTTCATATAGTGAATCCTAGTCAGATGGCCTCAAGATCATCCTGGGCTGGTTCCTTTTCTTTTTCACTCCCTATAGCCTTGTCTGGCAGAGGTTGAGCTTCTAGAATTCAGCTTCCTTTGCTGGTCCAGGAATTTCAGTACAAGCTTAGTGGCTCCACCAGCTGGAGTTGGATTTGGGATAGCTGAGTTGCTATAGAGAAAAAGAAGGAGACAGTGTATGAAAATGTGCTGCAGACTGACAGGGCCATATATACAGCTTGCTTTGAGATGATAGGAGGCAACTATGGCATTAGTCGAACTAAGAGTGTTAGCTGATACTTTAGTGGTCTGCTGACCAGATCCTCAGAATGTCTCTTATTATATTGCTGAGTGGCATAATCAGTTGCCAAATACTGCAGAATTTCTGTTTGTTTGTTAGGTGTAGAATACATATATAATTATTCCATTTGTGATGCTACTCAAGTAACATCATGCCATAAAAAGTTTATCCTCTGCAGATAGAGCTTCTGGTATTTCTGCATCCTGGTTTCCTGAATCACCTTCTCTAGCTCTTCTTCATCTATGTCCTCCTGCAGTTCATAAGTGAGCTCTCTGCCAGCATGAGGTGAGTCACTGCTCTCAGTTTCCCCATCTTCTTTAGACTCATTGCCCTCCTCTTCCTTGAGGAGAGAAACAGCAGGCAGGTCATAAAAACTCTTCTCATTCCTTTGCAGTCATTCTGTCTTTATTGACTCACTGCTCTGCCTGGATGCTGGGCTCAGTGGTGAGGCCTGAAAAGTCCAAGGTGTTGAGATAGATGAAAGTGGGCTGACTTCTGATATCAAAGTCATACTGGTTCTCCTCTGCTGCTCATGCTGCTGCCACTCTTTCACAATAGAGCTGGATGTTTCTTTGGTACCTGTCATTGAGGAGCTGCCTGATCACCCAGCTCCTAAGGAATTCTTGGAGGGCACAGGCAGAGATGTGGGCATTGTTAGGTACTCATAGTCTGTAGTGTCTGAGGATAGACTCATCATCCTCAAACACAGTGTTGATACTAGGAGTTCTTTGGGAAGAGAGATACTAGAGGGTTGGGAGGCAGATAGAGATTCTTGGGACATCATCCTGAGCTGGATGAGGGATTCCATCACCCTGTGCTCAGGCTTCATTGGTAGTGAGGACTTTTGCATTTGTCCAAGCTGCTGGAGACCATGGGTTAGATTCCGAGATGTGGGGTTTCTTAAATACTGGAATAGAGAGCAAATGGTCAGCTTGTACTGGCATGAGGACTGACATGACCTCTGGTTAGAGCCCATACCAGTTTGATATGTTGGCCTTTGCCAGTTGATCTCTCTTGTCATTCCACTGCTGCTCTCTGTGCTGCTGATTATACTTGGCAGCCCTCCTTGCTTGCTCCTTGTGAATGAGATGCTTTTCAAGCTCACTATAAGCTGGCTGAGGCTGGTTTCACTGTCTCTGCTTTTCTTGTCAAAGGGTATCATCATAGTTAAAAGGGATATTAAGGTTTCATGCAGAGAATAGTTAATAGATGATTTCATTTCAGTTTTTTCAGATTTGTTGCTTGTCATCAATTTGGTCTGAGGGTATCCACCCTATTTTACTGCTAGTTCCAACTGAGTAGTGAGTCGAGGCAAGAGTGCTGTGAGACTGGCTTCTAGACTCTGTATGGCAGAATCTCATAGCCATTCAAGTGAGACTGAGAAAATCTCTGACATGGTCACTAATCTCATGAGTTTGAGAGGTTCTGAAAGGATCAGAAGAGGGAGACTGCTGAAAGAAGTCCTCCAGGAGGTCTTTATTCTTGTGGTCAGAGATGGAGGCTCTGTTAAGAACATGCCAATCAAGTGGGCTTTAATGCATGCATAGAGACTAGCAGAGCATATAGACATCAATGAAGTTATTGGCAATGTCACCCTTGAGTCAGAGCCTAAGGATCTGGATGAACAGAATGGAGTTCTGTCAAAGAAACAAACAGGAGTATCCTTCAGAGTGGAATCTGATAGATGAGATAAGAAGGAGTTGAAGTGAGTGCAAAGTGTAGATGGCTTATCCAAGTTGATATTTGAACTGAGTAGTTACAATGGTTATATATGGCTTTATATACTAATGGTAGCTAATTCTGAGTCAGGTTCTATTGGATTCTGATGTTAATATTTGCTACTGAGTTCAGAGTCTAGATATTACAATGTGAAATATGAATGTGAAATGATAATGGTGGAAATAAAATTAATAGATAATAGGGAGCAGCTGGAGTCCAGTGGGTTTCTGTGATTGCATTTGTGGTTGGTTGAGGTGACATGGAGGCCAGTGGCATGTGCATAACAGTATCCTCTCATTAGTGTTCTTGCCCTCAAGAGTGCAGATCCCAATGGCTAGTGAGTTCATATAGAAGATTGTTGATAGCCATGGAAATTTTTTACAACTTAGTCAGATACTACCACCATCACCCTAACTATGTTGCCTCCTGCTGCATATCATTGCTCATGTACTCCTGAGCCTTTGGTGAGGGAACCCACCTCTGATGGCCTTGAAGAGGCCAAGGAATTATTTTGTCTAGAATGGCAGTCCATGAAGGAAGAATATATGGAGACTGTGAAGAGCTATTTGAAATAGCAAGGGGAGCAGGAGCAGAAGAAAAAGGTCCAGGCAGACCATTGAAGAGGATCTGAGCATGTGCAATGTGAAAACAGATACAGCAGAGCATTATCCACTGACCACACTCACACTAACACATACACAAAACTCTTAGTTTATAGGGGGATTATAATGAAATAAAAGTAGCAATCAACAAATATAATTGTCTTCTTTAATGAGATCACAGCATGCAAACAGTAATAGCATGCTGACAATAGTCCAAGATCTCTCTAAGTCTCAAAGCTTTTCATTTTATCAAAACAAGCAAAAAGTCCTAAGCACAGCTCAGATCAACTCAAAATCCTTAATACACACAATACATGACTCAAATCTTTGTGCTCTAAGTAAAAACCAATCACAAACATGTCCACAAGTGCCAAAGAGCACAGATCTCTGTTCACAAGCTTCCAAACTGATCATAGACCCACAGGATTCAAACCTATGTGATCCAGGGACACAAAACACAATAAAGCATTGTCTGACAGACCAAAGGGTTTGAATCTCTGCCAATCTGCAGAAATAACACAAAAGCACACACTAATCAAGCCAAAGGGTTTGAACCTCTGCTATCTATAGCATCGCATGTCACAAATACCTCAAAAACTCAAGATGATGCCCTTCAGACACTGCTCTCTTATTCTCAGGTTAGAGCACAATCCAAAACCTCTTATCAAACTGGGCTTAAGTTTTTCATGAGCTTCAATGCCTCACTTAGTTCTCACAGCTCTCTCAAGGATGTTCAATAATACATTTATTCTCTCACCCAAAGTTACTAACACAAACCCAGAGCTTAGAGTGCAAGGCTTTCTGTGCCCAATACACTACAACTGTGAGGGTCAGAAACTTATCCTCTACTTATACAATACCATATTTAAATACTCTACTATGATACTTACTAATACAATCCTACTATGGTATCCTCAAAGTGTAGGACTCCATGCCAGATTCTGTGGGTATTATTTGCACACATATCACAGTCACTATGCTTATTCTCTTCTGGGCAAGGACTGTGTCCACTGTTCTTTTGCTAGCTGACATCAGCTAGCTGGCCTTGCCAGATCTGCTCACTTTCTTATTTCTTTGGTGACATTTCTGACAGCAGTAAACTGTTCCAAACCCCCAGGGTTATCTCTCATGCTAGGAGTCAGCCACAATAGCTATGTTCTGCTTCTCTGTGTCTAGCCAGTCATTTCATCTGACTCACCAAAGGTGCCATTTCTTGGTATAATGCAGAGTCTCTTGCTGTGTTATGTATGCTAAGGCACCATAAGTATGTGCATAAGGCTTGGGGCAGTATGCATGCTATTCATTCCTGAGGTAATATTCCTCTACTTATTACTTTGTTGTCATCATTCTATTTCTCTGTTCAATACCCATTTACTCAGATACCTTTCTTTGGGTCTCAGTTCTCTGTTCTAAAGCATGTCTCATCAGTGCATCAATGGCTGTGCATCTTTGATCAATGTGATCAGAATTGTTGATCATATTTCAATCAGTCTTTTTTTCTATTTTTAGTATGTCCTCTCATAATAGTATTAGCATATTTAGGGCCAAGTGCTGGGACCTCACATGCAGCCTAACCCCTCTGATATTAGTCTGTTACTAGGCCATGCACTCTGCTTATTGTTACTTCAGTTTAGCATCATGATAGCTAGGTTTCTGTGTGCTCTAGTCCTATTTTCTATTACATGCTTACTGGACTGGAATGCAGTCCATGTATTCGCAATTTTTGCAATTTTACATGCCTGAACATGGAGAGGGCATGTCACCATATAGCCCAGGAGATGTGAAAAAGAGAGCAGAAGGAGGAATTGGAGAGAAAAAGGGAGGAGGTCCAACAGGCCATGGAGAGGCAGGCTAAGGAGGCAGAGAAGGCATTGAGAGAGGCAGCTCAGAGGGAGGCTGAGGAGAGGAAGGCCATAGAGGCCACAGTGAGGGCTTCAGTCTCAGAGGTAGGGCAGGAGAGGATGGTTATAGAGGATGGGTTGCAGATGACTCCTGCAGAGGCCATGAATTTTCAGCTGCATCAAGTGCTGGGAGAATGGTTTGGTCCTGGCTCTGGTCTTCACTTTAAGAAGATGACTGGCTGTATGCCTCTGGAGTCTGATGGTGAGCAAGATAAGGGGACTGAGGAAAACAATGAGTCAGAAGAATCTGAGAGAACTCTGGAGAGGAGAAAGAGGGTGCAAGAGGGGAAGAGGAAGATGGCAGATCTGGCAGAGAAGGACTATAAATGCAAGTTCAGATTGAGGAGCATAGTGGATGGCAGTGGGGCAGAGGTGGTTGCTAGTCCCAAGAAGCAGGTGAAGTTGAAAGTGGTGGGACTGGCAGAAGGTGAAGAGTTGTTGGATGGTGAAAGTAAGTGTCTTGGTTTTCTTGTGTGATTTGACTTAGCTTCTGTTTTCAGAAAGCTGTGTGTGCTGTCACCAAGATGGTGCCCATTATTATGCATGCCTGGCCACTGAAGGCACTGGGCATGGGCAGACTTGTGCATATTGCACAATTAAGAAGACTGCCTATTCATTCAACTGAGGTGTCACTGCAAGTGAGGTGATTAGTAGTGTAGAGGTCTCTGCCAGTCTCCACCAACTTTCAAAATTGATATACAAGTTGATGTATTGCATGAATGAGTTGATGGATGAGATAGCAGATGTTCATGGTACTGTGGCAGATCTTCAAGATGATTATAGTTCTGACAATATGTCATCTCCTTCAGAGCTGTTTTCAGAGTCTGAGGTGGAGGCCTGAAAGAAGGTCCAACTGATTTTCAAGGATGAAAGAGATCAGGAGGTGGAGAATCTTTGGAAGATGATATTGAAGAGGCTGGACAAGAACATAGAGGAGTTGAAGGAGTGAGAGGAGAGTTCAGGTTCTAGTGCAGGCCTGTCAGGTTCTGCTTCTTTGTAAAAAATATTTTGTATGAAATGTATATAGAAAAGGGCATCAGATATTAGTAGTAGACAAAAATGTAATTGCAAGATTTTTTGACTTTGAAAGTGTAGAAGAGGTGATTGAATGGTGGTAATTAGTGGTTAGAATTGAAATAGTAAGGTGGGGCACTGGTGGTGTCCAGAGTAGCATTGTATTAGGAATAGAATGTTTAAATGACTTTGGACAAGAGTTCTGGTTTGCCTGGGTATTGATGGTGGAAGTCTTTAATGAATTCATTGGTGGAGAACTCAGAGGCCAGTAACCAAGCAAATTCTTTGTTGATACTTTCATAGCCTAGCCACTGGATCTTGTATAGCAGTGGGCAGTGGAACTGGCAGTCCAGTTTAGAGTTGAGGATTTGGGCTATTTTAAAATATTCTTCTCCATTGACTTTGACTGAAGATAGCAGTGGTTGAATTCAGTTAGAGATGGTGTTTTCTTTTACAGGTTCTAATTGTGACATATAGAAGACTGGATGAATGGATCAGAGATCTGACAGAAGCCTCAGCATGAAGGAGTGAGAACCTGGTTGGGCTATGATTTCAAAAGGGCTGAGGTATTTCTCTGAGAATTTTTTGGTCAGACAGGTGGTTTTGATATGTTTGGAACTGAAATAGACCTTGTCTCCTGCTGTAAATGGGGGCACCAGAATCTGGTGCTTGTCTGCTTGGATCTTGTAGTGAGCCTGAGTCTTGAAGATTTCATCTTTTAATATTTGATAGAGTTTATCAAGACTGACTGCAAAGTCTCAGGCCTAAGCAGAGGTGATGTCCCTTTCAGGGTGAATAGTAATGTTAGGGTGGTAGCCCTTGTTGGCAAAAAATAGAGAAATTCCAGTAGACACATTAGAGGTATTGTTGTATGCAAACTCAGCAATGAGTAAGAGAGTGTCCTAGTTGTCCTGTTGGTAGGAGCAGTAGATGCAGATGTACTGTTCCAGAGTTTGGTTTGCCCATTCAGTTTGTCTGTCAGCCTCCAGATGGTAATCAGAAGTAAGGTGGAGTTCCATGTCAAGAGTAGTGGCTAAGGCACAAGTAAATTGGGAAATGGATTTGAAGCCATGATCTGAGATGATATGACTGGATACCCTATGTTTGGAGAACACATGGATAAGGAAAAGTTGGGCAAGCTCTGTGGAGTTAATGGTGTCATGAGTGGGGATGAAGATGGCTTGCTTACTAGCTCAGTCTATGACTACTAAGATAGTGATAAATCCATTGGAGTCTGATAGTTGTTCAATGAAATCTATAGAAATGGAATCCCATAGCCATTTGGGGACCAGTAGAGGTTTGAGTAATCCATAGAGGTGGTGTCTAGGTGTCTTGTTGTGTCCACAAACTGTGCAGGACTTAACATAGTGTTGAACATATTTGTGCATCTTTGGCCAGATGTAATTCTGCCAGATGAGCTCTAATGTCTGGTTTTAACCAAAATGGCCTATTAAAATGTGGTCATGATTGTTCTGTAGTATATAGAGACAGAGATCTCTAGACTCCAGGACATAGATGTGGCCTTCAAAGCAGAGGATGTCTGATTCATTAATGGACCACTAAGAGGAGGAGAATTCTGAAGTGGCCTTAGCCTGACAGAGGCTATCAGAGGACATAGGGTCAGAAGATTGTGCCTGTTTGATATCAATGTAGAGCCTGTCAATGTCTATGATGGCACTGGCTCAGAGGGTAGGGCCTTCAAGGTAGGTTGCATGGAGTAATGTGGAAAGTTGTTCTTAGGTGAACACCAGTCAGAAATTGTGGGGATTGACTTGAGCATATTGGCTATCCCCCTCTTTAGAGTAGATGTCCCATCATCTAGTAAGTGCATCTGGTTTTCCACCAAGTTTTCCAGGTCAGAACCAGATTACTAGATTGAACTGGGATAGGTATTCAGACTAGCAGACTTGTTGGCAGGTTAGAATCTTAGTGGTAGTGAAGTATTCAAGGTTCTTGTGGTCTGTTACAACATCGATAGAGTCTACAGAGCCTTCAAGATAGTGCCACCAATGTTTAAAAGCTTTAAAAATGGCTAGGAGCTTCTTGTTATGAGTGTCATAGTTAAGTTCAGCATTATAGAGGCTCTGAGAGCAGAATGCAATCAGGTGAATTTCACCATCTTCAAGATAGATAGAGAGGATAGCTGCAATAGTGTAATTGGAGGCATTGGTTTCTACCACTATCTTTTGATCAGGAATCCAATGAGTAAGAATAAGAGCATGTGTAAAGGCCTGTTTCAAATCATTGAAGGCAGCTAAGCATTTGTTGTCAAATTTCTATGGAGTTCTCTTGCAGGTGAGTCATATAAGGGGGATAATGATGTCGCTATATCTATATATAAAGCAATGGTAGAAGTTGGCAAAGCCAAGAAAGGATTGGATGTCTTTGACTTTTCATGGCACTGGCTAGTCAACAATGGCCTTGACTTTTTCTTCAGATATGCAAAGTCTTTCAGGTGATAGGATGTAGCCTAGATACTCTATGGAGTCCTGGTTGAATTTGCATTTGGAATCTTTGCAGTAGAGTCTATTAGCTCTAAACCTGTGTAGGACCTCATGAACATGTTTCTGATGATCTTCCAGGTTGTCAGAATATATGAGGATGTCATCAAGATAGACTACCACTGATATGTCAAGCATGTCAGAGAATATATCATTCACAAATTGTTGGAATGCTGCTAGAGCATTTGTGAGGCCAAAAAGTATAACATACTATTCAAAGGAACTGTAATAGGTCCAGAAGGCTGTTTTCCATTCATCTCCCTTAGCTATGCAAACAAGATGGTAGGCATGCCAAAGGTCAAGCTTGATGTAGATGCACATAGAGCAGGCAGAGTCAAGGAGATCAAAAATGAGGGGAAGAAAGTAGCAATCTTTCTTGGAGATTTTGTTTAGGCCACAGTAGTTGATGCAAAGTCAGAGTTCACTAGTCTTCTTCTTGACAAATAAAACCAGAGCCTCATGCAAAGAGCAGAACAGAGTAGTGAACTCATTGTATAGATTATCATCAATAAACTCGTATAGAGCCTTGAGTTCAGATTCTGAGAGAGAATAAATAGGTCTAACTAGTGGAGATGTTCCTTCCTTGAGGTTGATTTTGAGATCGTATGGCCTGTGTTCAGGTAGCTTTTTGGAGAGGGTATCACTGAAGATATCTGCAAAATTATAGTACTCTACTAGCACTGATGAAAGATCTGCTGGTTCTGTGGATGTGGCTTTGGCTCCAATATTAGGTAAGGAAGACTGCAATATGAACTGCTGAGTGCCTTCTTCTGCACTGGCTTGGACAAATGCAGCAGTAAATATGATAGAGATCTTTGGATGTGCTTTTGTAGTAAAAGACTCTGAGAGAGGATAGAAATAGATGGATTTGTACAGGAACAGAGTCTGCCAGCTACCCAGAGTGGATTTGGAATGGGGTGAAGCCCTGGAAGTTGGACTGATAGAGTCTGATAGGCATGGAAGTCCCTGGGATGCAGTGGAGACCATAGAATTGGTTGGAGTGAGATCCTAGTAGCTTGAGCAGAAAATGATACTATTCTCAGCCCAGTCAATCAGTGGATTGTAGCAAGAGAGCCAGTTGTATCTTAGGACAAGATTGCAAGATGAATCCAGAGGAGTGACATAAAAGTCAATAGAAAAGATGTCTCTGAATAGAAAACAGATGGGGATGGTTGTGATTTGAGATATATAGCTCCTGATAGAGCTATCAAATAATCGAAGTTGCATACTAGAGATGGTTTTAATGGAAATTTCATTGGCAGCTACATACTTAATGTCAACAAAGCAGTGGCTAGAACCAGAATCAATAAGGGCAAGAAAACACAGAATAATACAAGTTGAGAAACCATCAGATTCTATAGTAGTCGGTAATTCTGCTGAGAGGGGAATATGAAAGGAGTGATTGGAAAGGGATATTGCATTGAGAGTGATGACCTCTAGTGTGTGAATAGAGTCAATACAACCCTGAACTCATATAAAGGGAACAGGGTTGCTTTCTAGTTTTCTGACTCTATTAAGGCTAGTTCTATAGAAGCAGTGTTGACTTCAGCTGCATGACCCTTAGCAGAGGCCACTGCCTTCTGCTTGTTGCAGTCCTCAGTCTTGTGTTTGGCTCTACAGAACATGCACAGATTGTTCTGGCATTCACAGTCTTTTTCTTTCTGAGTAAGATGGCCATCTTTGTCTAGCTTGTTGGCATAGAGCTTAGGGGTGGTAGATTTTGGTGTGGAGCTGGAGTCCAAGGAAGAAGTGTTGGACCCCTTGGATTTGGGGTTGGAAGATTTATTGTCCCAGTTTTCACAGGCAATTTCAGTCTTCTGGATTCAGTAGCAAGCATCAAGTTTTTGGGCAAGAAAGCACATATCACAAAGGTTGTTTGGCTTTCTATAGTGTGTCATGTCATCCTTGATATGGATGCAGAGGCCATGGTAAAAGGTGTGGCAGAGGGAGTTATCTCCATACTCAATTTGTGAGGTGTACTGGTTGAATTGGACCATATACTTCATGATCCAATCTCTATCATGCATTTAAAGGTGTTCTAATGCATCTTCAGTATCTCCGATAGCATTAAAGAGGCTGAAGTTGCTATGAAGCTCATCTAAAAAAGCTGCATAGAAGAATTATCAGGCTGGTGGATTCTGCAGATTGAGATTAAGAATGTCTGGTTCAAACCAATTGAGTGTGGTGCCAGCCAGAAAGGAAATGGCATAATTGATCTTGCTAGCATTTATTGTGAATGTGTTAGATCTGTCATTGAAGTTCAACTGAAGGAAGACTATGAAGGCCTTCAGTTTGTGAGGGTCAGAACCATCAAATGGTTCTAGTTTCTTGACTTTGGTATGGATAGTGGCTGGTTTAGGGTTGTTGAGGGAAGTGGAGACTCCTCATAACAGGTTCATGAATTCTAGAAACATATCCTGCTGATTTGGATTGTTACTTCCTGTGAGGCCATTGGAGCTGCCTGGGTCATTGGATCCATCTGGTCCATCTGGTCCATCTGGTAAAGGGTTTAGTGGATTACCACCTGATTCCCATTGGATGGGAGTATGAGTAAAGGTGTCTTTATTTCTGCCCTCTGAGTCTGGGCTGTCTGAATTCCCATGCATGTTGCTCAGGGATAAGGGGTCTATTAGAGGATCAGTTCAGGCACCATACATCAGGCTGGCCTATCAGACTCCATTGGTTGGGATGCTAGTGGTATCAAAAGGGTTAAGAGAATCATCATAATTAGGTTAGTGGGTAGTGAAGCTAGAGTGATTGTAGATTTTCCTATGGAAAGGTTGTCTTCCACTAGAGGCTAATCTGAAAAAGCCTGATTGTTCCTTTGAGGCAGAGGCCAGAATGTCTTCCATGAAAAACATGTTTGGATAGATAGGCTGAGTTTGTTTGAGATCAGTTTCTGTGAATTGGGTGAATGTGGTGGATATGATAAAATTTTTGACTCAAGGGTTTGAGTTTAAATATACTGTTAGAAATGTGCCAATCGAGTGGGCTTTAATGCACATGCAGAGACTGGCAGAGTGTATGGGTGTCAATGAAGCTATTGGCAATATCACCCTTGAGTTGAAGCCCAAGGAACTGGATAGACAGAATGGAGTTTCATCAGAGAAATAAATAGGAGTATCCTTTAGAGTGAAATCTGATGGATGAGGTAAGGAGGAGTTGAAGTGAGTGCAAAGTGTAGATGGCTTATCCAAGTTGATATTTGAACTGAATAGTTACAATAGTTATACATGGCTTTATATACTAATAGTAGCTAATTTCAAGTCAGGTTCCATTGGGTTCTGATGTCAATATTTGCTACCAAGTTCAAGGTCTAGATATTACAATGTGAAATATGGATATAAAATGATAATGGTGGAAATGAAATTAATAGGTAATGGAGAGCAGCCAGAGTCTGGTGAGTTTCCATGATTGCATTTGTGGTTGGTTGAGGTGACACAGAGGCTGGTGGCATGCATGTAACAGGCTTATTGCCAGGGGTTTTGGAATCCTGCAAGATGATTGTTGCTGTTTCTGCTGCTGGGTCGAGGAGGGTATCTGTGTCTTTCTTCTTACAGAATGTCCCCTTGATTTATGCTGCTAGGCTTGGCTTCAGGTAAGGAGCTTGTCAGAGGCTGGTGGGATATTCATTGGGATTCTGAGATGTCATGAAGAGAAAGATCAGGAGTTACATTATAGAGTATATGATGGATGTGTTGGAATTCATTGTAATATCAGATGGCCCAGGCAGTAATCAAGTGATATTCCTAGCACAGCTGGATAATCACAAGTAGGCCTAATAGTATTCTGATGATGGAAGCTAAGAGTTCAAAGAACTCTCAATCAAAGTTGGGATCTGTAGTGTTGATGATGGGCATTCAGTTTTCTCTACACTATAGTGTGTGAGGAAGAGGAATATCAAGCTTTGAGCTAATTGTTAGACCCAAGTGTCACATGAACAGATACACATGATAAACAGGTGTCTTCTCACACTTTGGGAGATCAGCTGAGTCCACTGATGCATAGTCTGATCAGTGTATCACAAAGCCAAATGGATCAGCTTGAGAGAGAATGGTATGAAGATAAACTTTAGCTCAAAGCTGAGGATTACCAGTGAGAGCAAGCATCTTAAATACTGTATATTGTCTGCTAATAATAATGACTACCTATTGTATCTTTCTCAGTCCATTGTGCCTATTATCCTTGGGCATCACTATTATACACAAAAGAATAATTGTGCATCATTGGACAATGCTGTTGCATTGAAAAACAATGACCAACTTGGCCTAGTTGTGATGACTAAGCCTTGTCCCATAGTCTTAAGTGCCCATTCCAGCATCCTGACTAAGCATAAATAGGCATTAAATCAATGAAGAAAATGAGAAAAATCATAACACTAATGGTCCATCCAAACTTTGAAGGTCTGAGCTGCTCTGATCAAGTAATGACACCATTCTTCTAGAGCAAGTATTATCACAAGCAATTCCTTGTTGTAGATTTCATAGTTTTGTTTAGTCATCATCAGGGCCTTAGAAAGAAAGATGACCAGTCTCCACTTTCCATTCTGTTCCTGTGATAATATAGTGCTGATAGCTCTCACTTGAATCAGCTTCTACTCTGAATTTCTCTTCTTGTGTCAAGACAGCTAAGATGATATCTTCAGCAAGATGCTGTTTGAGGTTCTTGTTAGGAATGTGCCAATCAAGTGGCTTTAAGTGTATGCACAGAGACTAGCAGAGTGCATGAATGTCAATAAAGCTATTGGCAATGTCACCCTTGAGTTGAGGCTCAAAACTTTGAATGGATTAAATGAAGTTCTGTCAGAAAAGTGAAGAGGAGTATCCTTCAGAGCAGAATCTGATGGACAAGGTAGGGAGAGTTGAAGTGAGTATGAAATATAAATAGCTATCCAAGTTGATATTTGAACTGAGTATTTACAATGATTTTATATAGCTTTATATACTAATAGTAGCTAATTTTGAGTTAGATTCGATTGGATTCTGATGTCAATATTCACTATCAAGTTCAGGGTCTAGATATTATAATGTGAAATACAGATATGAAATGATAATAGTGAAAATGAAATTAATAGATAATAGAGAGTGGCTGGAGTCTAGTGGGTTTTTATGATTGGATCCATGATTGGTTGAGGTGATGCAGGGGCCAGCAGCATGCATGTAACAGTATCTCTCTATTAGCATTCTTGCTCTCAAGAGCACAGATCCTGATGGCTGGTGGGACCACATGGAAAATTGTTAGTGGCCATGGGAAGTTTTGCAACTTGATCAGATACTACCACTATTGCCTAAACCTTTGCAACTATATTGCCTCTTTCCACATATTGTCACTCATGCACTCTCAAGCCTTTGGTGAGGGAACCTACTCCCAATGGCCCTGAAGAGGCTAAGGAATTATTCTGTCTGGAATGGCAAACCATAGAGAAAGAGTATGTGGAGGCTGTAGAAGTCCACTTAGAGTGGAAAAAAGAGCAAGAGAGAGAGAAGAAGATCCAGGCAGACTGTGTGGCCTGAGAGATGTGGAGAAAGAAGCAGCAAGAGAGTTTGGAGAAGAAGAGAGAGGAGGTCCAGCAGATAGCAGAGAGATGAGCAAAGAAGGTGGAGGAGGCAGCTCAAAGAGAGGCTGAGGAGAGGGAGGCTGCAGAGGCTGTGGTGAGGGCTTTAGCCTTAGAGGTAGGGCAGGAGGAGATGGTTATGAAGAATGGATTGCAAATAATCTCTATAGAGGCTATTGATTTTTGGCTGCATCAAGTGCTGGCAGAATGGTTTAGTTCTGGCTCCAGTTTTTGCTTCAAGAAGATGACTGGCTGTATGCCTCCAGAGTCTGATGATGAGCAGGACAAGGGGACTAAGAGGGACAATGAGTTGGAAGAATCTGAGAGGACTCTAGAGAGGAGAAAGAGAGTGAGAGAGAAAGAGAAGGGTGGTGGATTCAGTGGAGAAGGGCTATAGATGCAAGTTCAGATCAAAGAGCATAGTGAATGGCAGTGAGACAGAGATGGTTGCTAGTTCCAAAAAGTAGGTGAAGTTAGAAGTGGTGGGGCTGACAGAGAGCAAAGAGTTGTTGGATGATGAAAGTAAGTGTCTTAGTTTTCTTGCGTAGTTTGATTTAGCTTTTGTTTTCAGGAAGTTATGTGCACTATTATCAAAATGATGCATAGTGTTATGCATGACTGATAACTGAAGGTGCCAGTCAAGAGTGGACTTGTGCTTGCTGCAAGATCAAGAAAACTGCTTGTTCATTCAATAAGGGTGTCACTACAAGTGAGGTAATCAGTAGTGTAGAGGTCTCTGCTGGCTTTCACCAAATTTCAAGATTAATTTGCAAGTTGATGCATCATATAGATGAGTTAGTGGAAGAGTTAGCAGATATCCATGGTATGGTAGCTGGTCTCCAGAATGACTATGGTTCCAATGATATGTCATCTCCCTCAGAGCTGTCTTTGGAAACTGAGATGAAGGTCTGAAAGAAGGCCTGACTGATTTTCAAGAGAGAGAGATCAGAAGATGGAAGATCTTCAGAAGGTGATGTTGAAGAGGCTAGATAAGGATATAGAGGAGTTGAAGAAGCAGGGAGAGAGTTCAGATTCTAATGTGAGCCCATCAGATTCCACTTTCTTGTAAAGATTTTGTATTGAATATATATAGAAAAGATGTCCAATGTTGGTAGTAGAGAAAAAAAAATATAAATACAAGATTTTGACTTTAAAAGTGTAAAAGAAGTGATTGAAATGGTAGTAATTAGTGGTTAAAATTGAGATAGTAAGGTGGAGTAGTGTTGTATTAGGAATAGAATATTTGAATGACTTTGAGTAAGAGTCTTAGTTTACCTGGATATTGATGGTGGAATTCTTGGATAAGTTTGTTGGTGGAGAACTCAGAGGCCAGTAATCAAGCAAATTCTTTCTTAGTACCTTCATAGCCTAGCCACTGGATCTTGTACAGCAGTGGGCAGCAGAATCAGTGGTCTAGCTTCAAGTCAAGGATTTAGGCTATTTTGAAATGTTCTTCTCCATCAACTTTGACTAGAGGCAGTGGTGGTTGGATTTGATTAGGAATGATGTTTTCTTCTATGGGTTCCAATTGTGACACATGGAAAACTGAGTGAATGGACTGGAGATCTGATAGAAGCCTCAGCATGAAGGAGTGGAAACCCAGTTGGACTATGATTTTAAAAGGACTAAAGTATTTCTCTGAGAATTTTCTGGTCAGACAGATGGTTTTAATATGTTTAAAACTGAGGTAGACCTTGTTGCCCACTGTGAACAGAGGCATTAGAATCTGATACTTGTCTGCTTGGATCTTGTAGTGAGCCTGAGCCTTAGAGATTTCATCTTTCAATACTTGATGGAGTTTGTCAAGGTTGACTGCAAAGTCTCAGGCCTGAGTGGAGGTGATGTTCCTTTCAGAGTGAACAGTAATGTTAGGGTGGTAATCCTTATTGGTGAAGAATGGAGAAATCCTGGTGAATATGTTAAGGGCATTGTTGTAGGCAAACTCAGCAATAGGTAAGAGGGTGTCCCAGTTGTTCTGCTGGTAGAAGCAGTAGATGTAAATGTATTGTTCCAGAGTTTGATTTGCTTATTTGATTTGTCCATCAGTCTCCAGATGGTAATCAGAAGTAAGGTGGAGTTCCATGTCAAGAGTGGTGGCTAAGGTACAAGTAAATTGGAAAATGAATTCAAAGCTATGATCTGAGATGATATGACTGGATACTCCATGTTTGGAGAACACATGGATAAGGAAAAGTTGGGCAAGCTCTGTGGAGTTAATGGTGTCATGAGTTAAGAGTAGTAGCTAGGGCACAAGTAAACTGGGAGACAAATTCAGAATTATGATCAGATATGATATGACTGGATACTTCATGTTTGGAGAAGATATGGATAAGGAAAAGTTGGATGAGCTCCACAGAGTTAATAGTGTTGTGAGTGGGAATGAAGATGGCTTGCTTGCTAGCTTGATCTATAACTACCAAGATGACAGTAAATCCATTAGAGTCTGGTAGTTGTTCAACGAAATCCATAGAAATGGAATCCCATAGCTGTTCAGAGACCAGTGATGTGCTTGGTAATGACTAAGTGACTAAGAGAGGTGAATGAGGAATGAACTCTCAAATGCCAACACCTAACCACTCAATACACAATCACCAAATACAGTTGAGATCAGTTGTTTTGAGTATGATAGAAGCACTCTTGCAGTCTTAAGTAAAATCAAAGAAACAGTCAATAAAGACAGTTATTCAACTCTATCTTGCTTTCAAAGATGCAATACTCATGAGAGTAGTTTATAGCAATGTTTAAGTATAATTAGGACTTAGAATCAATGCACAATTATGCTCTAAATCAACTTAAAATATTCTGAAACCCAATGAACTCTGAAACTCAAATAATAAGTCTATCAAGCACTTAAGCTTGACTAGCTGCACTCTTGGCTGGCTAGCAGTCCTAAAACTGAAGAACTTATACTCTGATGCCGGAACCCTTATAGTTTGGAACCCAAATTAATCTGAAACCCAAAATACAGTTATTATTCCAATCCAATCCTCTCTAAGTGACAAAGCAACTTAAATAAATCACTAAGTCGAAGCAGAACTCAAAATCCATTGTCCCAGGGACTAGCTACAGTGGGCTAGAAGGCCTGAACACAGAGGTGGGTTGCTTGCTTGCTATTTTCCCCCCATTCCCTTCTTTTATACACCAACAACAGGTACAGAATCTATAAATAAAGCATTCAAAATAATATTTCTCCTGTTTAAAGCGGAATCACACCATTATTCCAGAATGGCAGCACTCCTGGACTCCCCTAGGCTTGCTCAGACCTGCCTGGCCACTGCACAGCTTTATTTTAAGCCTACAGTGCCTGTGGGTATCTAACTCCTTTCTGTCTACTCAGAGTTTTAATTCTCTGAGTTATTCTTAGTAGCTCAATCAATTAGGTCCAGTCAGGCCCAGTCAACCAGTCCTATCCACTCTATTCCTCTCAATTCTAAGTCTCTTAGATCACCTGATACCTAGAAAATTTGGACTTAGGCATTTGAGTCAAAACTCAGAGTGCTAGCCACAGATCATTGGGTCTCTCTTCTTACTACTCCTGGATGATGCTATCTTTACTCAATACTCCACAACTGGCTATGGTATTATGCCCCTAGCTGTCTTAGAATATACTTGTCTTAGTGGCATATAGAATTGGCCCTATTTGAAGTACCATTTCTAAGTTCAAATCTGACTTAGGATTTTTATCCTTAGGCCATATTATTTTACAGTTTCTTTTGGACTTGGTATTGGTGACTAGCATGACTATCAGCTTGGAGCCTCAGCCATAGTCCTCTACTGGCTAATGATTCTCAGTTACTAGCATATTCCAGTGTGTTATGCAGAATTTGCAAATTATAGGGCTGGACATATACTCTGTATATCACTGCTTCCATAGAGCTGGCTTCAGCAGAGTCAAAAAACTAGGAAGCAACCCTGTTCTCTCAGTGTGAGTTCAGGGTTGCATTGACTCTATTTGCATATCAGAGGTCATCACTTTCAATGCAACATCCCTTTTCAATCACTCCTTCTATATCTCTCTTTCAGCAGAATTACCAACTACTATAGAATCTGATGGTTCCTCAACTTGTGTTATTCTGTATTTTCTTGCTCTTATTGATTCTGATTCTAGCCACTGCTTTGTTGACACTAAGTATATAGCTGCTAATGAAATTTCCATTAAAACCATCCTTAATATGCAACTTTGATTATGTGATAGCTCTATCAGAAGCCATATATCTCAAATCACAACTATTTCCATCTATTTTTCATCTAGAGACACCTTTCCCATCAACTTCTATATCACTTCTCTGGATTTATCTTGCAATCTTGTCCTAAGATACAACTGGCTCTTCTGCTACAATCCACTGATTGACTAAGCTGAGAACAGTATCACTTTCTGCTTAAGCTACCAGAATCTCACTCCAACCAATTCCATGGCCTCCACCACATCTTAAGGACTTTCATATCCACAAGACAATAGTCTATTTCTCTCTGAGCCTTCCAGCTCAATTCCAGGACTTCTGTACCCACCAGACTCTATCAGTGCAACCTCTGAGGCTTCATCCCATTCCAAATCTCTTCCAGATAGCAGGTAGACTCTGTTCTCATACAAATCTATCTATTTCTATCCTCTCTCAGTCTTTTACTATAAAAGCACACTCAAAGATCTTCATCATATCTACTGCCACATTTGTCTGAGTTAGTGCAGAAGAAGGCACTTAGCAGTTCACACTGCAGCCTTCCTTGCCTAAAATTAGAGCCAAAGCTGCATCTGCAGAACTGGCAGACCTTTTATTAGTGCTAGTAGAGTATCATAATTTTGGAAATATCTTCAGTGATACCCTCTCTGAAAAGCTACCTGAACACAGACTGTACAATCTCAAAATCAATCTTGAGGAAGAAACATCTCTACTGCTCAGACCCATTTATTCCCTCTCAGAATCTGAACTCAAAGCTCTATGAGAGTTTATTGATGATAGTCTGTGCAATAGGTTCATTACTCTATTTCACTCTCTGCATAGAGCTCCAGTCCTATTTGTCAAGAAGAAGATCAGTGAACTCTGACTCTGTGTTGACTATCTGTTACTTGCATGCCACCAGCCTCTGTGTCACCTCAACCAACCACGAATCCAATCACACTACCCATCAGACTCTGGCCACTTCTCATTACCTACTAATTTCATTTCACTATTATTATTTCACATCTGTATTTTACATTGTAATATCTAGACTCTGAACTTGATAGTGAATACTGACACTGGAACCCAATAGAATCCAACATGGAATTAGCTACCATTAGTATATAAAGCCATGTACATCATTATAACTACTCAGTTCAAATATCAACTTGGATAAGCCATCTACACTTTGCACTCCAACTCCTCTCTATCTTGTCCATTGGATTCCACTCTAAAGGATATCTCTGTTCACTCCTCTGATGGAACTCTGTTTCATCCATCCAGAACCTTGGGCTCTGACTCAAGGGTGATATTGCCAATAGCTTCATCAATGCTCACACATTCTGCCAGACTCCATGTGTGCACTCAAGCCCACTTGATTGACATGTTTCTAACAGTATATTCAAACTCAAACTCTTGAGTCAAAAATTTTATCATGTCCACCATATTTACTGAATCCACAGAAACTGATCCCAAACAAACCCAGCCCATCCATCCAAACATGTTTTCCATGGAAGACATTCTGGCCTCTGTCTCAAAGGAACAACTAGGCCTTTTTGAATTGGCCTCCAGTGGAGGACAACCTTCTCATAGGGAAACCTACAATCACTCTAGCTTCACTGTCTGCCAACCTAATTACAATGATTCCTCTAACTCTTTTAATGCTATCAGCATCTCAACCAACAGGGCCCAACAGGCCAGCATGATGTATGATGCCCAAACTGACCCCCCAATAGACCTCTTATCCCTGGGCAATATGCATGGGGATCCAGACAGCCCAGACTCAGAGGGCAGAGATGAAGACACCCCTACTCATACTCTTATCCAATGGCAACCAGGTGGCAATCCACCAAACCCTATTCTAGGTGGACCAGAAGGACCAGAGGGACCAAGAGGCTCAGGTGATTCCAATGGCCCAGGCAGCTCTGATGGCCCCACAGGAAGTAACAATCCAAACCAGCAGGACATGTTCCTAGAATTCATGAATCTATTATGAGGAGTCTCCACTTCTCTCAACAACTCTAAACCAGCCACTATCCACACCAAGATCAAGGAACCAGAACTATTTGATGGCTCTGACCCTCACAAACTGAAGGCTTTCATTGTCTCCCTTCAGTTGAACTTTAATGACAGATCTACCACATTTGCAACAGATGCTAACAAGGTTAACTATGCCATTTCATTCTTAGCCAGTACTACACTTAACTGGTTCAAACCAGACATTCTTAACCCCAATCTACAGAATCCACCAGCCTGGCAATTCTCCTATGCAGCTTTCTTAGATGATCTTCATAGTAACTTCAGTCTCTTTAATGCTATCAGAGATACTGAAGATGCATTAGAACACCTTCAGATGTGTGATAGAGATTAGATCATGAAGTATATAGTCCAATTCAACCAGTACACCTCACAAATTGAGTACAGAGATAACTCCCTCCACCACACCTTTTACCATGGCCTCTACACCCATATCAAGGATGACATGGCACACTATGAGAAGCCAAACAATCTTTGTGATATGCACTTTCTTGCCCAAAAACTTGATGCTCACTACTGGATTTGGAAGACCGAAATTGCTTGTGAAAACCAGGACAATAAAACCTTCAATCCTAAATCCAAGGGGTCTAACACTTCTTTCTTAGACTCCAGCTCCACACCAAAATCTACCACCTCTAAGCCCTATGCCAACAAGCTAGGCAAAGATGGCCATCTTACTCAGGAAGAAAAAGACTGCCAGCACCAGAACAACCTTTGCATATTCTGTAGAGCCAAACATATGACTGAAAACTGCAACAAGCAGAAGGCAGCAGCCTCTGCCAAGGCTCATGCAGCAGAAGTCGACACTGCTCTCTTGGAACCAGCCCCAACAGAGTCAGAAAACTAGGAAGCAGCCCTGTTCCCTCTGTGTGAGTTTAGGATTGCATTGACTCTATTCACATACCAGAGGTCATCACTCTCAATGCAGCATCTCTTTCCAATCACTTCTTCCACATCTCCCTCTCAGCAGAATTACCAACTACTATAGAATCCGGTGGTTTTCCAACTTGTATTGTTCTATGTTTTCTTGCTCTTATTGATTCTGGCTCTAGCCACTGCTTTGTTAACACTAAATATGTAGCTGCTAATGAAATCCCTATTAAAACTATCCCTAGTGTGCAATTTCGATTATTTGATGGCTCCATCAGGAGCCATATATCTCAAATCACAACTATCCCCATCTGTTTCCCATCCAGAGACACCTTCCCTATCAACTTTTATGTCACTCCTCTGGATTCATCTTGCAATCTTATCCTAGGATACAACTGGCTCTCTTGCTACAATCCACTGATTGACTGGGCTGAAAATAGTATCAGTTTCTGCTCAAGCTACCAGGATCTCACTCCAACTAACTTCACAGTCTCTACCATATCCCAGGGACTTCTGTGCCCACCAGACTCTATCAGCCCAACTTTCAGGGCTTTACCTCATTCCAAATCAACTCTGGGTAACCAGCAGACTCTGTTCCCATATGAATCTATCTACTCCTATCCTCTCTCAGAGTCTTTTACTATGAAAGCACATCCAAAGGTCTCCATCATATCTGCTGCCACATTTGTCCAAACCAGTGCAGAAGAAGGCACTCAGCAGTTCACACTGCAGCTTTCCTTGCCTAATATTGGAGCTAAGGCTGCATCCACAGAACCAGCAGATCCTTTATCAGTGCCAGTAGAGTACCATGATTTTGCAGACATCTTCAGCAATACCCTCTCTGAAAAACTACCTGAACATAGGCCATACAACCTCAAAATCAACCTTGAGGAAGGAACATCTCCACTGCTTGAACCTATTTATTCTCTCTCAGAATCTGAACTCAAGGCTCTATGAGAGGTTATTGATGTTAATCTGTGCAATGGGTTCATTACTCTGTTCCACTCTCCATATGGGGCTCCAGTCCTATTTGTCAAAAAGAAGACTGGTAAACTCCAACTTTGCATCGACTATCATGGCCTAAACAAAATCTCCAAGAAAGATTGCTATCCTCTCCCCCTTATTTCCAACCTCCTCAACTCTGCTCACTCTGCACACATCTACACCAAGCTCAACCTGTAACATGCCTACCATCTCATTTGCATCACCAAAGAGGACAAATGGAAAACAGCCTTCTAGACCTGTTATGGTTCCTTCCAATGGCACATCATGCTTTTTGGCCTCACAAATGCTCCAGTGGCATTCCAACAATTTGTGAATGATATATTCTCTGACATACTTGACATATCAGTGGTAGTCTATCTTGATGACATCCTCATATATTCTGACAATCTGGAAGATCACCAGAAACATGTTCATGAGGTCTTACACAGGCTTAGAGCTAATGGACTCTACTGCAAAAGTTTCAAATGCAAATTCAACCAGGATTCCATAGAATATCTAGGCTACATCCTATCACCTGAAGGACTTCACATATCTGAAGAAAAAGTCAAAGACATCCAATCCTTTTTTGGCTTTGCCAACTTCTACCATTGCTTTATATATGGATATAGTGACATCATTATCCCCCTTATATGACTCACTTGCAAGAGAACTCCATAGAAATTTGACAACAAATGCTTAGCTGCCTTCAATGAGTTAAAACAGACCTTTACACATGCCCCCATTCTTATCCACTGGGTCTCTGATTGAAAGATAGTGGTGGAAACCAATGTCTCTGACTATACAATTGCAGCTATTCTCTCCATCTATCTTGAAGATGATGAAATTCACCCTATCACTTTCCGCTTTTAGAGCCTCCACAATGCTGAACTCAACTATGACACCTATGACAAAGAGCTCCTAGCTATTTTTGAAGCCTTTAAACATTGGCAGCACTATCTTGAAGGCTCTGCAGACTCTATCAATATTGTAACAGACTATAAAAACCTTGAATACTTCACCACCACTAAAATTCTAACCTGCTGACAGGTCTGCTGGTCCAAATACCTATCCCAGTTCAACCTAGTAATCCAGTTCTGCCCTGGAAAACTTGGTGGGAAACCAGATGTGCTCACTAGATGATAGGATATCTACCCTAAAGAGAGGAATAGCTAATATGCCCAAATCAACTCTCACAATTTCTGACCCATGTTCACCCAAGAAGAACTCTCTGCATCACTCTGAGCAACCTATCTCAAAGGCCCCACCCTATAGGCTAGTGCCATCATGAATATTGACAAACTCTACACTGATATCAGACAAGCACAATCCTCTGATGCTATGTCCTCTAATAGACTCTGCCAGGCCAAGACCACTTCTGAATCCTCTCCCTCTTAATGGTCTATTGATAAATCCAACATCCTTCACTTCGAAAGCTGCATCTATGTCCCAGACTCTGATGATCTCCATCTCTGTATACTACAGAACAATCATGACCATATCTTAGCAGGTCACTTTAGTCAAAACCAGACATTAGAACTAGTCCAGCAGAACTACACCTAGTCAAAGATGCATGAATATGTCCAACACTATGTTAAGTCCTGCATAGTTTGTGGGCACAATAAGACATCCAGACACCACTCCTATGGGTTACTCAAATCTCTGCCAGTTCTCAAACAGCTATGGGATTCTATTTCCATGGACTTTATTGAACAACTACTGGACTCCAATGGATTCACCACCATCTTAGTAGTCATAGACTGAGCTAGCAAGCAAGCCATCTTCATTCCCACTCATGACACCATTAACTCTATGGAGCTCACCCAACTTTTCCTTATCCATGTATTCTCCAAACATAGGGTATCCAGTCACATCATATCCAACTGCAGCTCTGAATTCATCTCTCAATTTACTCATGCTTTAGCTATAACCCTTGATATAGAACTCCACCTTACCTCTGGTTATCATCCAGAGGCTGACAGACAAACAGAATGAGCAAACCAAACTCTGGAATAATACATCTGCATCTACTGCTCCTACCAGCAGGATAACTGAGACACCCTTCTACCCATTGCTGAATTTACCTACAACAATACCCCTAATGCATCCACCAGAATTTCCCCATTTTTCACTAACAAGAGTTACCACCCCAACATCACTGTTCACTCTGAAAGAGACATCACCTCTGCTCAGGCCTGAGACTTTGCAGTCAATCTGGATGAACTCCATCAATTACTAAAGAATGAAATTTCCAAAGCTCAGTCTCACTATAAGATCCAAGCAGACAAGCATTGAATTCCAGCACCTCTATTCACAGTGGAGGACAAGGCCTACCTCAGCTCCAAACATATTAAAACTATCTACCTGACTAGAAAATTCTCAGAGAAATACTTTGGCTCTTTTGAAATTATAGCCCAATCTGATACTCACTTCTTTACTTTGAGGCTTCTGCTGGATCTCTGGTCTATTCACCCTATCTTCTATATGTCACAATTGGAACCCATAGAAGAAAACACCATTCCTAACTGAATCCAACCATCACTGCCTCCAGTCAAAGTTAATAGAGAAGAACATTTCAAAATAGCCCAAATCCTTGACTCTAAACTGGACTGCCAGTTCTGCTGCCCACTGCTGTATAAAATCCAGTGGCTAGGCTACAAAGGTACCAACAAAGAATTTGCTTGATTACCAGCCTCCAAGTTCTCTGCCAATGAATTCATTGAAGAATTCCACCACCAATACCCAGGCAAACCAGGACCCTTATTCAAAGTCATTCAAACATTCCATTCCTAATACAATACTACTCTGGACACCACCAGCACTCCATCTTACTATTTCAATTCTAACCACTAATTACTACCATTTCAATCATCTTTTTTACACTTTCAAAATCAAAACCTTGTATTTACATTTTTTTTCTTCACTATCAACATCCAACACTCTTTTCTATATACATTTCATACAAATATTTTACAAAGAAGCAGAACCTGAACTCTCCCCCCACTCCTTCAACTCCTCTATATCCTTGTTCAGTCTCTTCAACATCACCACCCAAAGACCCTCTACCTCCTGATCTCTTTTATCCTTGAAAATCAGTCAGGCCTTCTTCCAGGCCTCCACTTTGGACTCCAAAAACAGCTCTAAAGGAGATGACATATCATCAGAACTGTAGTCATCTTGAAGACCTGCCATAGTACTATAAACATCTGCCACCTCATCTGCCAACTCATCCATGCAATACATCAACTTGCATATCAATTTTGAAAGTTGGTGGAGACCAGCAGAGACCTCTATACTGTTGATCACCTCACTCGTGGCGATGCCCTTGTTGAACAAACAGGTGGTTTTCTTGACCTTGCAGTGAGAGCAAGTCCACCCTTGACTGGCACTTTCAGTTACCAATCATGCATAACACTGTGCACCATCTTGATGACAATGCACACAACTCTCTGAAAACAAAAAGCTAAGTTAAGCCATGAAAGAAAACCAAGACACTTACTTTCATCATCTAACAATTCTTCACCTTCTATCAGTCCTGCCACTTCTAACTTCATCTGCTTTTTGGGGCTAACAATCATCTCTATCCCACTGCTATCCACTATGCTCCTCAACCTGAACTTGCATTTATGGCTCTTCTCTGCTGGACCTGCTGCTCTTCTCTTCCCCTTCTGCATCCTCTTCCTTCTCTCCAGAGTTCCTTCAGATTCCTTGGACTCATCTTTCCCCTCAGTCTCCTTGTCCTGCTCATCATTGGACCCTGGAGGCATATGATGAGTCACTTTCTTGAAGTGAAGACCAAGATTAGGATCAAACTATTCCACCAACACTTGATGCAGCCAGAAATCAATGGCCTCTGCAGGGGTCATTTGCAACCCATCCTTCATAACCATCCTCTCCAGCTCTATCTCCTTAGCCTCAACCCTTGCTGCTGCCTCTGCAGCCTCCCTTTCCTTAGCCTCCCTCTGAGTCATCTCTCTCAATGCCTCCTCTGCCTCTTTCACCTGTCTTTCTACAGCCTGCTGAACCTCCTCCCTCTTCCTCTCCAATTCCTCTCTCTGCTCCTTTTTCCATGACTCCCAGGTCACACAGTCTACCCAGGCCCTTTCCTTCCACTCTTGCTTCTCTTGCCATTCCAAATAGCTCTTCATGGCCTCCACATATTCTTCCTCTGTGGTTTGCTATTCCAGATGAAACAATTCCTTGGCCTCTTCAGAGCCATCAGGGGTGGATCCTCTCACCAGAGGCTCAGGAGTGCATAAGCAATGATATGTGGTGAGTGATGATATAGGTGAAGATAGTGGTTTCAGTTCAAGCTGCAAAACTCCCATGGCCACCAACAATCTTTCATGAGGCCCTACTGGCCATCAGGATCTGCATTCTTGAGAGCAAGAACACTAAGGGGGGGATACTGTTATATGCATGCTGCCAGCCTCCATATCACCTCAACCAACCATAAATCCAATTATGCTACCCACTGGACTCTGGCCGCTTCCTATTACCTACTAATTTCATTTCACCATTATCATTTCATATTCATATTTCACATTATAATATCTAGACCCTGAACTCAGTAGTGAATACTGACACCAGAATCCAATAGAATCTAACTCGGAATTAGCTACCATTAGTATATAAAGCCATGTATATCATCATAACTACTCAGTTTGAATATCAACTTGGATAAACCATCTACACTTCACACTCACTTCAACTCCTCCCTATCTTGTCTATCAGATTTTGCTCCAAAGGATACCTCTGTTCGCTCCTCTGACAGAACTCTGTTCTGTCCATTCAGAACCTTAGGCTCTGACTCAAGGGTGACATTGCCAATAGCTTCATCAATGCCCATGCACTCTGCCAGACTCTGCACATACACTCAAGCCCACTCGATTGACATGTTCCTAACACTATCACAGTCTAAACAAAATCTCTAAGAAGGATCACTACTCCCTTCCTCTCATTTCTGATCTCCTCAACTCTACCTGCTCCACACACATTTACATCAAGCTCAACCTTTGACATGCCTATCATCTTGTCTGCATAGCTAAAGGGGATGAATGAAAAACAGCCTTTCAGACCTATTATAGTTTCTTCAAATGGCATGTCATATCTTTTGGCCTCACAAATGCTCTGGCAGCATTCCAATGATTTGTGAATGATATATTCTCTGACATGCTCAACATATCAGTAGTAGCCTACTTTGACAACATTCTCATATATTCTGACAATCTGGAAGATCACCAGAAACATGTTCATGAGGTCTTACACAGGCTTAGAGCTAATGGACTCTACTGCAAAGGTTTCAAATGTGAATTCAACTAGAATTCCATGGAATACCTAGGCTACATCCTATCATCTGAAGGACTTCACATATCTGAAAAAAAAGTCAAGGACATCCAATCTTTTCTTGGCTTTGCCAACTTCTACTGTTGCTTCATACATAAATATAGTAATATCATTATTTCTCTTATATGACTCATCCACAAGGGAACTCTATGGAAATTTAATGACAAATGCTTAGCTGCCTTCAATAAGTTGAAACAGACCTTTACATATACTCCTATTCTTACCCACTGAGTCCCAGATCAAAAGATAGTGGTGGAAACCAATATCTCTGATTACACAATTGCAGCTATCCTCTCTATCTATTTTGAAGATAGTGAAATTCACTCTATTGTCTTCCACTCCTAGAGTCTCCACAATGTTAAACTCAACTATGACACTTATGACAAGGAGCTTCTAGCTATTTTTGAAGCTTTTAAACATTGGTGGCACTACCTTGAAGGCTCTGCAGACTTCATTAATATCATAACAGACCACAAGAATCTTGAATACTTTGCCACCACTAAGATTCTAATCTACCAACAGATCCACTGGCCTGAATATCTATTCCAGTTCAATCTAGTAATCCAGTTCTACCCTGAGAAACTTGGAGGGAAATCAGATGCACTCATTAGATAATAGAATGTCTACCCTAAAGAAGGGGATAACCCATATGCTCAAGTCAACTACTACAATTTCCAATCTGTGTTCATCCAAGAACAACTTTTTGCATCACTCTGTACAATCTACCTTAAAGACCCCACTCTATGGACTAGTGCCATCATGGATATCAACAAACTTCATACTGGTATCAAACAAGCACAATTCTCTGATTCTACATCCTCTGACAGCCTCTGCTAGGCTAAGGCCACTTCTGAATTCTCTCTCTCTCAGTGGTCTATTGATGAATCCAACATTCTTCACTTTGAAGGCTGCATCTATGTCCTGGACTCTGACAATCTCCATCTCCATATACTACAGAACAATCATGACCACATCTTAGCAGATTACTTTAGTCAAAACTAGACCTTAGAACTAGTCTGGCAGAACCATACCTGGTCAAAGATGCATAAATATGTTTGACACTATGTTAAGTCTTGCACAGTTTGTGAGTGCAATAAGACACCTAGACACTGCTCCTATAGATTACTCAAACCTCTATCAGCTTCTGAATAGCCATGGGATTCCATTTCCATAGATTTCATTGAACAACTACCAGACTCCAATAGATTTACTGCCATCTTAGTAGTTATAGACCAAGCTAGCAAGCAAGCTGTCTTCATCTCCAGTCATGTATAACACTGCATGCCATCTTGATGACAGTGTATACAACTTTCTGAAAACAAAAGCTAAGTCAAACTACACAAGAAAACTAAGACACTTACTTTCACCATCTAACAACTCTTCACTCTCCACTGACTCTGTAACTTCCAACTTTGCCCACTTTTTGAGACTAGCAACCACCTCTGTCCCACTGCCATCTACTACACTCCTTGACCTGAACTTGCATTTATGGCTCTTCTCTGCCAGACCTGTCACTCTCCTCTTACCTTCTCACACCTTCCTTCTCCTCTTCAAGATCTCCTTTGACTCCTCTGACTTATCATCTCTCTCAGACCCCTTGTCTAGCTCACCTTCAGACTCTATTGAGATATGACTGGCTATCCTTTTGAAATAGAGACTGAGCCCAGGACTGAACTGAGTGGTCAGAACTTGTTGAAGCCTGAAATTGACAGCCTCCACAAAAGTCATTTGCAACCCACCCTCTATAATCATCTCCTCCTGCTTCATCTCTAAGACTGCAGCCCTCACTGTGGCCTCTCTCTCCTCAGCCTCTCTTCAAGCTGCCTCTCTCAAAGCCTCCTCTGCCTCTTTTGCCTGCCTCTCTGTCACCCACTGGACCTCCTCTCTCTTCCTCTCCAATCTCTCTTGCTGCTTCTTTCTCCATGCCTCTCAGGCCACATGGTCCACTCAGACCTTCTCCTCTCTCTCCCACTCTCTTTTCCACTCCAAGTGGATTTCTATAGCCTCCATATACTCTTCCTCTATAGTTTGCCATTCCAGATAGAATAATTCCTTGGTCTCTTCAGAGCCATTGAGAGTGGATTCTCTCACCACAGGCTTGAAAGTGCATGAGCAATAATACACAGTGAGAGGCAACATAGTTGCAAAAGTTTAGGCAATAGTGGTGGTATCTGATCAAGTTGCAAATTTTCTCATAGCCACCAACAATCTTCTATGTGGCTCCACCAGCCATCAGGATCTGCACTCTTGAGGGCAAGAACACTAATGGGAGATACTGTTATATGCATGCCACCAGTCTCTGTGTCACCTCAACCAACCACAGATTCAATCACCAAAACCCATTGGACTCCAGCTGCTTTTCATTATCTATTAATTTCATTTTCACTATTATCATTTCATATCTGTATTTCACATTGTAATATCTAGACCCTGAACTCAGTAGTGAATATTGACACTGGAACCCAATGGAACCTGACTCAGAATTAGCTATCATTAGTATATAAAGTCATGTATAATTGTTGTAACTACTCAGTTCAAATATCAACTTGGATAGCCATCTATACTTTATACTCACTTCAACTCCTCTCTATCTCATCCATCAGATTCTGCTCTGAAGGATACTCCTCTTCACTTCTCTGACAGAACTCCATTCTATCCATTCAAATTCTTAGGCCCTGACTCAAGAGTGACATTGCCAATAGCTTCATTGATGCCTATACACTCTGCCAGTCTCCACACATGCACTCAAATCCACTTGATTGGCATGTTCCTAACAGATGTGGAGTATGCTGTTGCATCCTAATATCAGAACATGCAGCTCTGAGATGAGACTGTGATTAGTGCAATGCTGATAGAAAAGTGAAATTGGATTGAAAATCTGATGGATATTTCAGAGGATCAATGTTTGAAAGGAGAGAGATGGTTGAGATCATTCTGTAAGGCATGGAAGATTCAGGAGATTTGATGGCATAGAGAAGCAGGCTCAGTGGATATAGTGGCAGTGAAAAAAGAACATGTGCATCTTCATAGCATTATAGTGAAATATGTGATGCAGGACAGATGGAATATTGATGAATTCAGTCTTGTCATCTTTGCCATCTCAGATTGTGTCTTGGTATCTGGTCTTATGAGTGGATAGAAACAGGACAAGTTTCATATCACCATGTGTTTTGCTGTGAATGTAGATAGGAGTGAGCAGATGCTAATTTTTTTCATTGGAAAGTCAAAGCAACCATGAAGTTTCAAGAAAAAGAGTCTGACAGCAATGGAATTCTATTATCAGAATAACAAGAAGGCCTGGATGATGAGTGAACTATTTATAGAGTGGGTGAAGATGTTTGATTTAAAGACAAAGAGAAAAATGTGGCAGGTTCTGCTGACCTTGGACAACTTTTGAGGGTATTCTATCACTTATACATCTATAACATGAAGCTGGAGTTCTTTGAGCCCAACATGATTCCATATATCCAGCCACTAGATGCTGGAGTATTATCTGCTCTTTCAAGGCATATTATTGGAATACCATGTGTATCTGTGCACTTGATCTTGATGATTTTGGAGAGTCTGAAATCTTGAAGCTTGATCTCCTTGAAGCTATGATTATTGCTCATGATGCTTATGCAAATATCAGCAGTGAAATGATAGAAAACTGCTGGAAACACACTGGTATAATGTCTGACAATGCACCTGAATCACAGTCCACCACACCATCCAATGATTTCTAAGACACCTCACTCCTCAAGTCTGCATGGAATCTTATTCATAACTTTGCCTCAACAGACAAATACATGCTTCCAGAGATTGAACAGGCATTGCAGAATCTGCTTGAAAACCAATATGCTGATGCTGACTGGTGTCCTACTCTTATGACTGTTATGAATGCAGAAAACAATGTTGGTAAAGCACTGGAGGCAGTCAATCAGTTGGCTTCTTTGTCACAGTCAAAAATAAACACACCTTCCACCCAAATTGCCCCCATTTAACAGCTCCAGACAGCAGAGATAATGTTGAATGACCACCTTGTTGAATTGAAACAACAAAATTGTATGTTTGGTCCCATTCTAACCATTGAAGAGATGGTTAACCCTATTGCAGAAGAGTATATTGAAGATCTTGAGGTGATGCCAACAGATGAGGAGATTGTTGCTGCTGTTAAGCATGATATTGCAGTAGAAAATAGGGAAATAACTGTCATTGACAATGATGAGAAGGAAGAGGAGGAAGAGGAGAGTGAGAAAGAACAGATCTTGATAACTACAAGAGAAGGATTTGAGCTTATTCAAAAGCTGGAGGCATTTTGTGTTTCACAAGGTGATCAGAGTGGATTAGTACCATAGCTGAGGAAGTTGAGAGGAGCATTATTCAAGGAGATGCATGGAAAGCTGACTCAAAAGCCACTGACAGCATGATGCCTCCAAATCATAGTGGTAAAGATGTGGATCATCATATTGTTCTTTAAGAAGGTCAACAGCCATGTAAGAGAGTGTACCCATGTAAGGGAGAGATGTGGCTTCATCATTAGAAAGTAATGACAAAAGGTCAAAGTCATTGAGGACTCCACAGATATTCCCTTTGCTATCTCTTTGATACATAATATTCACCATACTGATATCTTGATGAAGGATGTGAGGGTGATCATAAAGCCACTTGTGATCTGCAGTGAGTCAACATCATCACATCAGAAAGGGGAATCAGAGAAAAAATACAGGTGAAGCATACATCGAAGTATATCAACAAAGACCTGGGCACAGTCCTTGGCCTCTCAAAGACTCTTAATCAGGAACAGCTCTTTCAGGATGGGGATATAGAGAATACATTCTTTGTATGTTCCTTAGCCACCAATGAATTTGCCATCATGCAACAATTCAGCAATCATCTTCTGCACTGAATCATTGCTGTTGGGATTTTGCTGGAAAGTTCTAGAAAGGGCAATCCGGCATCATGCTGAGAGTTGATGAGTAAGCTCGAGAGAAAGAGAAAGTTGTAGTAAATTCTAGATATAAGCCTGGAGAGTATAAATACAAGCTCTGTAGGAGCTGTAGAATAAGAAGTTCATTCTATCTGGCCTTACCCACCTGGAGTCTACCCTGTGCAACACCCAGGATTTCCAACAATTGTCAAATGGGAAGTCTTGCTCATGAAGTATATAGGAGATAGCCTAGAACCCAGTGCCTCTGACTTTCACCAGCCAACTCATTGGATTTCATCTTGGTAATGTCAAGCAACAGTTTTTCTGACTTCTGCAGGATGTTTGGCCAACTTATTTTAATGACAAGACTCATGCCAGGCCACTCATCGCATGTCACACAGATGATGCATGCATCATGACCAGACCTTGCTGGCAGTAGATGGTTTTGCCCATTTCAAGTGTTAAAGGTTTTTCATTACTCTCAAGAGTTATAGTAAGTCCAGAGAAGAACCTCTCCTTATCTTTCGAATCCTTGCTGGCTACAGTATAAGGATCATCGAATATGATGAGATTTACCGAGGAAGTGTAAGACAGTGGCATTACAAGCAGGCAAGAAAAGGGCCTACTTTGTTCGCCAGGTCAATGGCCTGAGAAGAGATAACTGAGGAACGACCTCTGTCAATCAAAGTGCAGGGTGATTCTGATCTGATATTTTGTAGACCGTACCACGCACACTGGAAACGGCTCTTTACAGAGCTATGCGTAGACTGGTCTTTGTCAAGTTGAATCTTCATGGACTTGGTGGCCAATATAGCTGTCGAAGATGCCTCTGTAGATATCTGCAAGATCTTTGAGGCAGCTTGCTAACCAAATAGGTGTGAACAGAGCTAGGCCAAAAGAAAGACAGCATACCTCATTGCTGGAATTTCCCTACATTTTCGAATGCTGTGGCAATGGGTAAACAATTTCATGCCTTGGATGGCAGAGCCTGCTGAGGAAGAAGGCACGGAAGCGTCAGTTTTCCAGTTGAGCATGTACGTTTCTTCGTTTTCAGTTGTAGATTCATTGTCATGGGATTTGATAAGAGCAATTAATGAACAAGAGGGCCATGAAGTTGGAAACACACATCACCATTGGTCAACAGTTTAATTGTGTCAGTCTCATCATCTATGGCTCAGCGGTAGCCTTCATGTTTTTTATATTAACAATATGAAGCCAGCAAGTGAGAGCCGAAATTTTACGCATCTGTCACTTCACGTGATGAGTCACCGAGTTCAGTCGGAAGTCGTCTACTAATCTATTACAACATCCAGGACTCTAACGCGACTGTCCATCTTAATGTTGTCTTGACGTGCGACAATAGTATAAACCGATATGCTACAGCACATTTACGTATATGCATATTGCACAGCCATCATACACCACCGCCTGTCGCATTTCCGAATTGCATAGCATGGTCGCGCAAATGGTGCAAATTCTGATAGTCCACTGGTGATTGACATACAGCGTGAGCTCAGGCTGTGACTCCAATACTAAGCCCAGCCCTGTGCTTATGTGGGACCAAATTCTGTATTGTGAGTATAGAGTAGAGTAAGGTACAGAGGATTAGATTAGCCTCTCTCGAGAGACGTTCTACTTAAATACATTTTGTACTACTTCGAGATCTTTCTACGAAATACTAAATAAGTATGGATCATGGTCCAAGTCAGCTGCCACTGATTGACATAGCATCTTCGAGTACATTCTTGTACTCGCCCGCGATTGCTATCCCAACATTCTGCGACGGCTGGTTCTGCCCTGCAACCATGCCAGTAGCGAACTCTCGTGTCCGTATCGGTCAAGTAGGAGGGCTGCTGTAAGTCAAACCTCTGCATCAACTTTCACCACCACACCACCAACGATACTGTCTATACGTCTCACACTCGTACCAGATAAATCACTATTACTATTATTCACTGAGTAGAAGTTTGTAGTGTCAATAGTCTATCATCAGTGTGTTACAAGCGTAGTAACAATATCATGTAGCCTATCTATGAGGGCGTGACTGCTGGGGGTATATCTTTGTTCTTCAAAATGAGCTCTTCCCCGTTAAATACGTGCATGAATATCAAGAATGAGTGATATGTAATAAATCCACCGAGGGTTGCATCATCAAACGGTTCTTGGACACTCTCCTGCAGTGATTTCAGCTGGGAGGATGCGGAAACACCGAAAGTGAATTCCTCTGAGACAGTCACCAATGACACATTTACAAGTGCATCCTTCCAAGTCCGGCGGGCATTGATCCCTTTTGAAAAGGCACGGCGAATGGCTTCGAGCCAAGGACGAAAGTCATCGAAGCACGAAGAGACAGGAAGGGTGTCGGCACGGACGAAAAAAGAATCCTTGCTTTCCGCCAAGGCATCCCAAGAGACCCCACGGGCAAACCACCGGGAGAAAGGTTCGGATATTTCCTTCAGTTGAGACGTGCCACCGGGCTGAGGTTTTTCAATGATAGAGTGGCGACAGCATATCATCAACATGACATAGAATAGTGCCTCCAAATCATGGCGGTAAAGATGTGGGCTATCATTTCGTTCTTGAAGAAGGTCGAATGCCATGTAAGGCGGCGTACCCGTGCGACGAAGGGATGTGGCTTCCGTGATAGGAAGTAACGACGAGAGATCAAAGTCATTGAGGACTCCGCAGATATTCCCTTTGCTATCTCTTCGATACATAATATTCGCCATACTGATGTCTCGATGAAGGATGCCAGGGTGATCATAAAGCCACTTGTGACCTGCAACGAGTCAACGTCATCACGTCAGAAAGGGGAATCGGAGAAAAGATACAAGGAAAACGTACACTGAAGTATGTCAACAAACACCTGGGCATAGTCCTTGGCCTCTCGAAGACTCTTAATCGGGAACAGCTCTTCCATAACAGAAATACGGAGAACACGATCTTCGTATGTGCCCTCTCCACCGATGAACTCGCCATCGTGCAACACTTCCGCGATCATCTTCTGTGCCGAATCGTCGTCAAACGGGAAGTCTTGCTCATGAAGGATATTCGGGAGGTGATCCAGAACCCAGTGCCTCTTACCATCACCAGCTTTCTTGTCGGCTTCCGCCTTCGCCTTGTCAACCAAAGCCTTTTCCGACTTCCGCGAGGTGCTCAGCCAACTGATCTTCACAACCAATTTCATTCCAGGCCATTCATTGCATGTCGCAGCAACAACACACGAATCGCGTCCAATGAGGCCTCGCTGGCGATAGATCGTTCTGCCCAGGTTAACCTCGATAGTCTTGCCATTTCTCTGAAGAGTCGTCAAGAGCCCGGAGAACAGCTTCTTAGGATCGTTCGAAACGGTATTGAACCGATTGAAGTTAGTAATGTACGGGTCTTCGATGATATGATGCAAGATACCACGCTGTTTGAGCGTAAGACGGTGACATCCTATCAGCATCGCGACGAAAAGCATCTCATCATCTTTCTCCCCGAGATCGATGGCTTGAGAAACAATGATTGCAGATCGATCGTAGTAAGAGAGCTGGACGCGGTCGCAGTCAATGAGAGTCACGAGAGCGTGGGATCTCAGCCCGGCGTTCGAAAGTATCTGCAGAGCATAGCGTGCACACTGGATGCGGGCCTTTTCTGCCCGATCAGTTCCTGAAGGGAAGCTGTCATCATCAAAGGCCCTCTGGGCCCTGGACGACGCTGTTTTAGATGTTCGGGCGAATTTTGAAGATCGCTAATATATGACATTAGTGAGCAGTGAGCGTGAAAGATTGGGAAAGGATACACACACCTCGTTTTCGGTGTCTGCTTTGCGTTTTCGACCCTTTGAACCTCCCTGAGAGGCCTCCCCTTCTTGTGTAGAGGATGCACCAGAAGATTCAGCAGGTTTCGGTTCGTCCTTTTTATCCTTGCGATTTTTCTTCGGTCTCGTCGTCATAGGATCCTTGCCATCTGACATAAACAATCAGGACACAAGACAGAAGCTGGACGAAAAAATGTATTACCTTTGGTCAATAGTCTGATCGCACCAACACCCTCGTCAATCGTATCATCTGTGGCTTTCATCTCTTTCACCTCAATGACATGAGGCCACCCAGGCACAAACCGCGACGGACATCTTTTGTCTCGGCCAAACTTTTTGATACGATCTCGAGCCTCCTGGCAGTCGGGCAGCTTAAATATGGTACGCAGCATGCCCACGATGTCGGGGCGAACCGCGTCGTTTGACCCCCGCACAGAATAAGGGTCCATACGGAAAAACTCTATGTTATCGTCATTCGAAACCTCAGTGCCGGATTGCATCTGAGCCACGTCAATGACACGATTGCATAGGTCTGCGTGAGGACAATACAGGCGCCTCTCCTTCTCGTAACCTGTTCCGACCTCATTGCATAGATTTAGGTAACCCCAAAGTAAACCTTTGAAATCTGGGTCATCCTGGACAGCATCGATGACGGACTTGAAAGAGACACGCCAGTCATCGGGAAGATGTAGAATTTTGACGAGAAAGGTCTCGAACTCGATAAAGATGCGACGGCGAAGGTCCTCTCTGAGGTAGGCATCCATTTCAGTAACATTATGGTCATGGCCATCCACCGTCTGCAACTCTATTATGGAGTGGCTGGCCGTTCCATGGCCGTACGGCGTATTCTGCAGTTGGGGTCTGGGCCTCGCCTTTGCCTTCCGCTGCTGTGAGGATCCAGCTACAGGAAGCACATCGTTGTCGTCAGAGGTGAGGCTGCCGTTGTTGGGAGGAGTGGTGGGCACCGGCTCCAGTGATGACGAGCGATTGTCGCGATATTGTAGCGCCTCCATTCGACGTCGCGCCGCGCGTTTGGAGGCCAGCAAACGCGTAGTCTTTCTCGCGTAGGATGGTGGGGGGGCTCCGATAAACATTACGATAGCCATGGCAGTTAATATATGGAAAACGGAGCCGGAGAACAATGGCAACACTGACAGAGTGGCGGGATTTCAACCTGCGCTCATCCACGTGATCGGCGGCATTGTTTCTAACTCACGAGTCCCCATTTGGCATTCAACGCCAGCATTCCTTGCAACTTGCTCTTACTATTGCTCCAGTCTGGACAATGCACCCCTCGATAATTACTGAGTACTGAGGGCACTCCTTGTAAGTTCCCCTCCCGTTTTTTTCTGTACTTGTCATAATTTGATT
This sequence comes from Guyanagaster necrorhizus, assembly GCF_019112545.1. NCBI lineage: Eukaryota > Fungi > Basidiomycota > Agaricomycetes > Agaricales > Physalacriaceae > Guyanagaster > Guyanagaster necrorhizus. Next base: position 1,270,053 of record NW_025064892.1, read on the forward strand.
CAAGAATTCGCTTCGTGTCACCGCCGCCCAGGGCAGCGTTTCTTGTTCTGCGGGTTTGCCGCCTAGTATGGCAATTTGCTTCAAGTTTATATGCGACATCTCGCCCCATGTCGACTCGGCTCGCTCGGCTGTCGAGGAAATATTGGTCATGGTGGATAATCGATGTAGCGTCGACACACTACACGATGAACCACGTCGATAGCAGTTGCCTTCGCGACGCAGATCTTTTTTGGCTATGCCTTCATTTTATGTCTTTATTGTCGGCTGCAGACAGTACCTAAGTAGTATATAATATGAGGAATGATACACAGATAGTAATTTGCGGTGGTAACGGTGGTGGTAAACGGTAACTTGTAACCAAAATCCCGATTGAAATGACACTGCAAAGATGCCATTAAAGAACTACCGGATAAATGACCTCCCTTGAGCGAAGAGCTGATACATATTGCGATACAGCAAACATAATTCTTCGCATGCTGATACACTTCTTGAACCTCACCTTTGAATAATCGTCCACGATCTCCAAGTCTCGGGATCTTAAATCGTGCTTGGGGAGGTCCACCACTCCAGGCTGCCAGTGAGCAGCCCTACCATCCGAAAAAAATTTCGGAAATATTGTAAAGATAGCATTGTCTCGAGAAGAATGTAGCCACGATCGTTTTGAGTCTTGGCATTTGATATGCAGGGAACGCCTGCACCTGCGCAGTCAGAATATAACGTTATGGAGAAGCCACGCGTCCGACAGAATGAGAATGACATAAGTTAGCACAAGCACGCGCAGGCGAAGTTCATTACTCACCAATTGTCTGCAAACATTTACCTAATTCTGATCATTAGATCCAACAACACTCGTCCGAAAGGCTACTTAGCAAACATTGTGACATGTGAGGCCTTGAGGAATCGTTACTAGACGGGCAAAAAATATGAGAAAGAGAAGAAAGCCATATCCTCATCACCAAAGTAGTACAAAATGACAATGGAGACCTAAGTGTAATTGATGTATTGTATATGCGAGACAGGTAGCAGAAACAGAAATCCACTTCCGACATTAACTTCTATCCTATTCTCACTCGCTCGTCGCTTAGAAGCACTCTGAAAAAAAAGGGATCAGGACGTGGTCCGTCATAGAGGAGCATAGGCAACTTACTGCGGTGAACGATACCCGGGCCACTCTCGTTATACTCCTGCTTTGAGCACCACAAGTTCTGGAACGTAGAAAGCGAAGCAAGAATAGATCCACCAATCCAGACGGAGTATTTACGTTCAGGAGGAGCGACGATCTTGACCTGAACAAGACATCAAATCAGCAATTGACTATGCACCAACATTGTCACTAACCTTCATGCTGGAAGGAGAGAGAGACGTCAACTCCTTCTGCATGCGGTCAGCAATACCAGGGAACATCGTTGTACCACCGGAGAGGACGACGTTTCCATAAAGGGCACGACGACTATCAAGGTCACACTTGAAGATGGTGTTGTATCTGCATTTGTCAATGAGCGACAACAGCATTAGGAAGAGGAAGTAACTACATACGTTATCTCATGATTACCAGCGTCTTCCAATCCCAAGAACGCCGGTTGGAACAAGGCCTCTGGAGCACAGAATCTACCAAAAATATCAGTTACGCGTATACCGTGATAGTGCGAGGTGAACCCACCGTTCGTTACCCATGGTGATGACCTGTTCATCTGGAAATTTGTAAGCCTTCTCCACGGCACTGCTCTGTGCAGCCGTTTGCAGCTCCTGCTCGAAGTCAAAAGCGACGTAGCACAGCTTCTCCTTGATGTCCCGGACAATCTCCCGTTCAGCCGTGGTGGTGAAGGGGTATCCACGCTCCACCAAGTTCTTGATCAGGTACTCCATCAAATCATGACCAGCAAGATCAAGACGGAGGATAGCGTGAGGAAGGGGGGGAAGGGATCTGGTCAGTTCCTGCCGAGCTCGATATTACTGAGACATGGCGCATCGCTGAACATGTAATATATATCGACATTGTGGGAGAGCCTACCAGAAGTTCTGGTTCATCTGCTCGAGAATAGGAAGGTAGCCTTCAATCTTCAAATAATGCTGAAAGAAGATCTTGGGTGCATGAAACGTGAAAAATCTCCAATGGAAAGACTGCGAGACGACCTGGACAGAGGGGTTTTTCGAAAATCGATATATACGTGAAGATGCATGTTTCATGAGCTCCGAAAATGCTCCAGAAGGACAACTTGCGCTCATATTCGTGACCCAGCGGAGGACAAGAAAGTCCTGTTGAAAATCACTGCAGCCCATAATGCCTTGGAGGATAACGTGACTGCCTTTCATTTCGGCAGACGCATGCAAAGAGCCAAGGATCGCCATGAAAGTTGCTACAGCTCTTGCCTTCGGCGCTGCAGATTACAATTTCTAGAAGAATCTCTGGCGGTAAACGCCGCAAAGACAGAGGAGGGATTGCAACAAGCGGACGACAGCCTTTTGTATCTTTTCGACTCGACTACTGGGTTCAGAAACTCCCAGTCTTCCTTGCGCTGCTTTCAGTTCTTCTCTCTTGTCTTGATGTATTCGTTCGGTAGGTCATTGGTGTGACAGATACAAAAAGGGCCTTTTCCTGTCCACAAATATTTGCCTAGATATCTAATAAGTTCAGAATAAGATAGATATTAGATCTACTCTCACAGATATACGTTCGTATGGCCTAGAGAAGATAGGAAGAAGCTGGCGAACAAGGATCGAAATGAGCTGATTCGTGAGAATGTTGACTTCGGTAAGCCATTCCGATCATCCGACCAGTGGCCACTCTTTCAGCAGGTTATACTGCAACTGGCTCCCTCTTGTAATTATCTCATGGCGGAATACACCGCCGATTAGAGAAATGGATGTCGGCGTTCGGCAGCTCCCTCGCTTTCCTTTCTGTGACAGAGGCTGATGTATTTTTCCTCAGTGGGGACCTTTGCTAATGATGCAACTCTTATGCTCACAACAGTCAATTTATACCGTTCATGCAGGAAGTGCATATATTTTCTGGTCCACATTCAGTTTGTGTCTCGACTCTGAATTAACTTACCATTGAACAGTATGACGTAGACCAAACTTACCTTTGCCCGCTGACTACGGATAGACTGATATCTTTCAGACCGCACGAAGGACTCTTTACAGACGCTGAGTACGTTCCTTCGATTTCTTGATGGTCGCTTTGAATAAATGGTCGCCAAAATCAGCATACCGGTTGTATTCTACAACCAAATTGGACTTCGCCAGTACCCCGACTCACCGGCCGAGTTCTGGACCGTCAATCTTTTCAAGGACGAAGTTGATAACCTGCTCGAGTATCTCGGGATCAGAGACAACTTCGACCTTCTCGGGCATTCATGGGGAGGTGCGTAGTGAAATGGACCTTTGAATCAGAAGCATACTGATAGCACGCTCTACAGGCATCTTTGGTAGCGACTACGCTTCGAACCGTATGCACCCAGGATTAAAGCATCTGATCCTTGCCAATACGTTCTGTTCGTCCAAGCTCTACCTTCAAGGCGGAGAGTATTGGAGAGATCATCTTCCCGATGGGCTCGGCGAAGTGATCAAAAAGCACGAGGCTGAAGGAACCACAGATTCTCAGGAATATAAAGACGCACTGGTCGTTTATCGGAACACGCACCTCTGCACATTGACTCCCTTGCCGGAAAAACTCCTCCAATCGATAGGGAATGCCAAAGGCAACAGTGAGTGTTCCAGCAGGTAATGTAGCGTAGCCGGCTGAGTATGCAGGGCATCCCGAGTTTGCCATGAGCAAGAGGCTGAAAGATTGGAGTGTCATCGACCTCCTGCAAAACGTTGCTTGTCCGACGCTTCTCATTAGCGCGCCGGAGGATGATATGTGGGAGCCGGCCGGACGGCCGTTCTTCCTGAATATTCCAAAATGTAAATGGGTCGAGTTGCAGAATAGTACGCACGTACCGATGTATGAGGAACCAGATAAGTAAGCTTGCTCGCCTCCACACCATCCCGTGCGCTTGGCTCATTGCGATATCAACTACTTTAAGATCCTCATTGATTTCTTGTCTAATGTTGACTCATACTAGAGAACTGTGCGCTGCGCTGAGGACCACATCTTATCACTATGAAACGAGGAACTGTGTCAGCGCTTCAGGAAGAATCATGATTTTTCATGTGTTCCTCGCTTCTTGCATCCCATGCAGTCTAGTTGGGCTCTCCATATGCTTCAAGTACGCAAAAACGAGAACTGTGCGTCAAGCGGGACGAAAAGGTTAGCATTCCCCATAGATCTCCGAGTCTTCCTCCATCGGTCTATAGTGTCCTTCTCGCATTTGCCACAACATGATTTTGAGACTGCCCGGGAGTTTCGGTTTATCTTGCGGCCTACAAGCCCCTTGAAACGACAACACCAATGGATTTTCACCCAACTCGCCACCTTTGGTCCACGTTGGGATGAGTTCTGTCACTGTGAAGAACCCCATCTACGTCTCTAAAGTGCTCAAAGCTGTCATTCGAATTTACTATTGCCATGGTCGTAAAAGACTGTCACCCGATGTTAGTCCAGGTCATCCGCTTTCTCACTCTCTTCGAATTGACAGCACCGTTTCGGCCGTAGTCAGCATACTTCATATCCGTACTCGGTACTTTGCAAGTACTGAATCATACAATTCCTGGACAAGGGGTGGTCGAATCTGCAGAACAGACCGAGAGACCATCATTGTTTCATCCCCGATTCCATAGTAATAGCCTGTATGCTTACATCCGTCATTTCGGTTTTGAGAAAAGATTCTGGGCCTTGGGGCAAAGATGTTGTTCATACCCTTGGTAGGATCGAAAGGTAGATGTTTACCTCCTGCAAGTAGAGGACTTGGGGTGGCGCGGCGGCTCCCGAGGCATAGTTTCAACGTTTTCCCAAGTTTTGATGATCCACTCCTTACTCTCAGGCCGTTGCCATGCAATGGAAGGGTCCGTTTCAGATGCCTACCACCGCTCGAGGAATGAAAACGAGACGTCCCTGTACCAAAGGAGGTAAAATTTGGTTTGTCCGCTGCCGCGGACCTCTGTTGCGGCATTGACGCACAATAATTCCCGGAGAATAAGAGGTGCCCTACCTCCTTCTCAGCTCGTCATCTCAACAATACATCTGTTTCCACTATTGATGGACCATGCGCCCCACCGACTCTCGTGATTATGGATCATGTTTCCGTGCAAAGTAGTACAAGGTGGTCTCATACACAGGCGCCTTTTGCGAGCGTATAAATGTGACCATTTCTTGCATGATGACAGCAAACACATCCCACAGACGCTCCCTTCTCCACTTTCATTCCTTACATTTATACCACCTCACTTCACTCATACCATGATGTTCTTCGCGAGAATCCTCACCTTCTTTTCTGTTACTGCGCTTCTCTCTGCTGCCCTTCCTTTGGTCCCCAGGGCCAATGTTGGAGAAGGTGGGAGGCTTGGCACCTTTTCCTGGGTATCGTCACTCACCTATCGACTTACTTAGGTACCTGGTACGAGCCGGGACTAGGATCTTGTGGTATAACCAACGTTGCCACGGACATGATTGTAGCGGTCTCGTACCTGCTGTACGACTCGTATCCGTACGTCTTCCCCTCCAACACCTTTCCTTGCTATGGCTGATACCGCAAACAAGTGGTGCTACCGCGAATCCCAACCTGTACGAATCTAATTCCTAACTCGTTTGATCTCTGTCAACTCACGCCGCTGTGTACTAGGAACCCGATTTGCGGTAAGGAATTGGTTGCGACCTGTACGTATTTCTTTCCTGCTAACTGGCATGCCTCAATCTCAATGGATCGGTTTTTTGTAGACGGAGGAAAGTCGGTCACCGTTACCGTCACGGACAAATGCATGGGATGTGCTGGGAAATATGATCTGGACTTTACTCCCACTGCATTCTCGAAACTTGCTAGTACCGACGTTGGGCGTCTCACCGGAGTCGATTGGCAATGGGCTTGAGAAGGGACGGTGATGCTGATTTACAAGGACATTGCCCTACCTCACCATATACCATCCAGTCGAATCTATTATTAGATCGATAGCTCTTATACTATATAGGAAATTGCACTGGCTTGCGAATCTATGTATGTCTACCATTATATTTATTTAACATTCCTTACCGTTTTGACGAAGAACAATGAGACTTGAGTAAACCCGACTCCACACAAGTCAAGAAATGGCCACCAAAAATATATGCGAAGCTTCTCTTTCGACCAAAGAATAAAGATCAACTTTTATTTAACGGTTAATCATACCGAATGAGCAGGAGAAGTCTATGCCCAAACGTACATACAAGATCTTGGGGCTTGGCACAAAGTAATAACCCATGTAAAGTTCAAGTGGTCGGTATGGCCATCAAAATCCTCGCAGTGAAAATGTCCACACCTGGTGCTGGATTTCTTGGAATGATCATCGTCCTTCCTGGAATAGCCTTGACTAGCACCTGAGCGTAGCATCGCCGATCCAGCACTCTATGATTAATTAGATATCATTAGTCCACCGTCAAGATGATTTTGAAACCACCCGCCGAGCAGGACATGCCAGTGAAAAGACTGAACTTTGAAGAACGGCAACTCGTCTGTCATATCGGTGGAGTTGGACAATACAAGGCTTGCACGAAAATGTGGCAACACCACCTTGTATGATTTTTATGACCAAAAATAGTATTGTCAAATGGATGAAAGAAAGAAACGTTTTGGTCCGGGGTTTAATAATGGAATCTATTCTGCCGTTCCTGCATCCTCTAGAGATCTGTTGTGAATGTCAGATATAGATAGACAAAAGGAAATACCGACAACGTCTGGGGTCTTCAAGTTATCCATGACCATTCTACCCGCCAAGTTGAAACCAACAGGATGTCTTCATCTAACGCTGTAAGCCTGCCTCACGTAGTAGAGCAAACACAAATATTGGTTGTTCGATGCCTGATATCACCTGACGAAGGTATGTAAACAAAGTAAGACTGAGGATGAGTGACTACAGTTCAAATATAAATCGGAGCGGTAAGCATAGTGATCAAGTTTGAGAAGGATCAAATCAAGACGAGCGAAAAAAAACTGAGTAGTGGCAGGAAAAAGTGATAGGAGGAGAAGTCTTGAATAACTGAAACTCGATGCTTCAATAACATCTGATTCTTTAAAAAAAACAGAAATCCATCACCACTTCATGACGACAAGCATATAACTCCACACCACCACAGTGCTTCCAAACACTGTGTTAGATGGCAGATAAAATAAACGAGAAAATGGTATAGCGATAGGCAGACTGAACACGGAAAAGGAGAAGTAGCTTGATGCTTGAACATCCGAAAACGACATCAATGAATAGGTAGCTTCAAGTTCAAAGGTTTGGGATGGGTTGACGGATATGCACATTCAATTTCTGGGGCACGTCAGAATTCTAATGACGTTGATATATATTTTCAAAGACTCACCATCCGTGGTAGTATCAGAGCTCGTCCTTATAATCGCTATCTCCGTATTGGCCACGGTCGCCCTTTCCCCGGTACCGGTCGTGAAGCTGCCTGAGCACCAATATCTGACTTCGTTCCTCAACGTGATTGATAGACATCCAGTGAGTCTCCACGGGTTGGACGCCCCATGTAGCAAATAACTGAAGAGCTGTTATGCCGGTGCCCGTCCTTCCATAACTATATCCACAATGCACAGGCGTGGATGCATTGGGCATGAACCTATGGAAATCAATGGCCTGATAAATAGTGGGAGATTGATGGTCCTGGAGGGAAAAGTGGTGGTAGGTGACGTTAGCTTTGGCCAGCAGGACTATCTCGTTATGGATGTATGGATACTGGTTAAAACTGATGATGGTGTTGATGTGGCAATTGGCAAGGAAGTTCACTGCAGTCTCCGTAAGCCTCTGAGAGCCATCATTGTGGCTGTCATAATTGGAAGCAGAGGAACGGTTGAGTCGACGACCAGGGAGGACATGCTGGGTAATCCGGTAGAACCGATGCCGTTCGTTGCTCACGCTTATTGGAGCATAGGAATGCAGGGCGGTTTGGAGACAGACCTGAGTACGTTGGAATGCGTCGCAGATGGATAAAATGTAAAAAAAAAAATTTCTGTGTCCTGTAAGGAACTCGTGTCTAGCCAAGTATGGATCAAAAGGAATCAAGTCTGTCGACGTGGGCAATGGCTCAAAGAGATGATATGATAGTCAGTGGCACACATTTTCGATTGATGACTGCCGGTCCACATTATGCCAGCGTCATTGACAATAGCCATAGATATAGGGAAGAGAAAAAGAAGTTAGTTATTTGAAGATGAAGATCCCTTTATCAAGAAACCTAAGCTACTACTAGTGTCAAATCAAATCAGGAAAACGCAGTTTCGGCTCCGTATGATTTCAAACTCGTGGCGCAAAGATCGATACCACGTGATCGTGGAATCACTTCTAGTTTTCAGGCATATCCGGGAGAAGCAATAATATACCTCGACATTGAGCGGCCTTAGTGAGTGGTATCAATCATTTCACTCCTTCCTTATAACATAGGAGACTGGTGCAATTGGGGTTCGGCCGGTGCGAACGCCGACATGACGGCAAGTTCGTTCTATCCAAGTTCTATCTCCCAAAACTTCGAGGCGTCTTCCTTGCTATGGAAGGCGGGCTCTCACCATCCCCATGTCCTCGTTATGGCACTAATTCAGAGCCTGAAGAGTTGAAATAACTGAGTTCTCTTCGCGCCAAGGCAGTATCCGACATACGTTTCGCCAGTAAAGACTTCGACAACAGCACCCCTTGCCTTTAGCTGCCCCCATCTACATGCTGTGTCCTGTCTGATGACCATCAACAGCGATTCCGTATCGCAGATGAATGAATCTATGGTTCTTTCATCTCTGGGACCTGGATCTCATCATCTTTTAACTCAGTTTTATTACTTTTGATTGATTCGACTTATACTAACGATTCTCTTGACAGATCTGCTTTCTACCTTAGCAACTGGGACATACATACTCTATATAGGTCCTTGGGGTCGCAAGCTGGGCACATATCGCGGTCGAAGTGCTTTCGATTCAGATTCAGAAGGCCGGCCGTTTGGGCATTAAACCCTTAGGAATCGGTGACGTTCGTTTTGGCTTGGCCTCCCAGTAGTTTACTAAAGTCTGGTCACGAACGAGAATTCCTTGCTCTATGGATGCCCGTTGCCTTCTGAAAACCAACTCTATCGTTGGTCCAACTGACCTCTTACTAAAGATGCATGTTTTATCGATCGGTCAGACATAATGCTGAAGCCGCGTTCGTGTGCGATAGAACTATTGTCCTTTGACGACGAGCATACTGCGGCTCTAATCCAATGCCCATGGGCATCATTCGGCGTGGCGCCTTTCTGGCCGCTTTAATATTTCGTAAACATCATTGTCGATTTCCGTCATTTAACCGTGTGTCTTGACATACGACTCATCGTTCACGTACCCTGCTAAACTCCGCACTCATGACTCTTAATATTTATTTTCCAGGTGCAAGTGGTCACTAATTATAAGTCAAAGTTGCTTCGAATTCTCTCTCGGCGTTTAGCTCCACGCTTGACGTGGGTGAAACCTGATACGGGTGCTCCCAGACTATGTCTTGTACTGAGAGACGAGACTGAACTGAGATCTTTGTGCGACTGTTCTCTGCAGGGCCTCCGGCTAATGGAAACTAACATGGATGTGTGGGTCTCACTTTGTCTGAAAGGTCTACTACGGTGCCAACACCCAAATTTTGGCAGGCACACTTGCTTTATGGATAAGTTAATACGTCTCAGAAAAATGTTGCCATTACGCTCGACAGGCAACGTTACCGTGTGCAGTCCATATCAGTCTCCCACCAAATTAATGCCTCGAGGCCGACAGTACCGCACATTGACTCGCTTCGCGTTAGCGAGCAAGGGAATCTTCTGGGGACAGAGAAGCCTTTTTACTTTCTCAGTAGCAGCTCTGAAACTCTCTTTCCTGCGGATGTTTCGGAGAGACGGGGGCCGGACGGCACGCAGTAAAGGCGCATGGAGGCGCACCAAGGCGGCCTATCTAATCCCGCCGAGCTCCGAAATTCCGGTGTCGGAACCCTTCCATTCATTGTCTTATCTTTCCGGAATATAGACAGTTTCAATAAATCATGAACTTCTTACATATTCTGGGCTGTTGCAGTGGGAGAAAGAGGATTTTAACCCAATTTGGATGGACAATTTTCGGTGATCTGGCCGAAAAAGGAGCGCAGAAACATCGGGGTACCTGCTATTACGGCGTTGCCAGTGACGTCCACCATGCTTGCTGCCATCGCCTATTAAATTCGACGGGCAGGGTCCGAGCCCTTATTTCCCTTCATTCTTTCCTTGAAAACGATAGAGCAATTGAATTGCTCTGTCCTACTGTCTCTACTTTTTCTGTTTCTTTCGCTTTTCTTTACGACAATCACTCCTGTATCTGTTTGGTTCGAGACCTTGATGGAAAATGTGTCGTGGAGTCGTCCTCCTGTCTCACAGAACCAGGACTCACCCCCCAAGACAACTCACTCGAGACTCAGACTACGGAGACAGCAAGCCAAGCAACAAGCAATGGACACAGAGTACATTGCTTTCTCCCCCTATCTTATGACTATATATTGACCTCGGCGGTGTAGCACTACATACATGCCCCTGGACGTAACAATTGTTGCTACTCCCATCGCAGTGGCTAAAGGAGCTCATCTTTCGTCTTTCACGGAGACTGCCTTGGCCACAAGGATGCCGTATCGCATGATGAAGCAACGTCCACAGCTTTCAAGTCCGCCTTGGCAGCAATGCAACATGCTCGGGCGGCAGGAGACGACGTCGACAAAGTACGCCGATTTGGCATATTATCACACTGTGTACTGACTTGTATGCAGTGAATCCACATGGACCAGCATTACCATATTGCCGACGTCGACAACGGCTGATGCCTCGAGCAGTGTGACGTCGATGACGACGACTTCATCGTGGACGACGTCGTCAACGGCTACGGCGAGTAATTCGAACAGCACTTCATCCGAGTCGTTCCTGTCAACGTCCAATGCTTCGTACGCGATTTATTGCATTTACTCGCTTGTACTTACCTTTAAACAGGTTGTCGTCAACGATGCTTTCCACAACGTCCGAGCCGGCTTCTTCAACGTCCTCTTATGCAACTTCTACCGAGTCCGAGTCCCCATTCTCCACCTCCTCTTCGTCTGCTGTCAGTGCGCCTTCGCCAACGTCAAGCTCGTTTATCTTTCCTTCGTCGCCGACTTCGTATTCATGGGCATCACCGTCGACCTACTGGCCGATGCCGGCGACATCATGGTATACGGTTGTCAGCACGTCCTGGGTTGCCGAACCAGAGACTGTTACACGAGTTTCCGGTTCTTCCACTAGTGCTCGGTCGTCGCAGTTCTTTGCCTCGACTACTACCATCACTTCTACGGGTTTACTCAGTACCAACACCCCGGATGAAGGAAATAGCCTCTCGCGCAATACGGGAGCTATTATTGGTATTGCTGTCGCTGTAGCAGTCGTCGTGATGCTCATAGCCATCGGAGCATTCTTCGCGTGCCGGAAATACCGACGGTCAGCTTCAGAGCCGTGGACCAAGCAACCACAGTTCATGCCGTCATGGCGTCCCCCGCTTGAGGGTGACGACGGTAGCAGCATTGGTGCCACTGTTACGGCAACGAGCACGGTTGGACATCGGATGTCTTCTGGCCAAATCCCCTACATTGATCCGCGAGAGATGGGACCGCCCTCGTCGGAAGGGATGGCAACCTCGTCCCATGGCCACTCGTCCCATGAGTCTTCGAGCTATGCTCTCCTCTCGCGATCGAGGTCGTCTTCAGTAGGAAAGCACATGCGGGCAGAAGAAGCACCATCTGAGGAGGAAGAATCTCTCGGTCGATTGCATGCAAGGAGGCCTCTCCAAGTATCAGATCTCGTCATCCCCCCAGTTCCAAGGATACCTTCTGCAATACAGTTACTCCCGACTTCCCCAATTTCTTCAGCGTCCTCGGCTTATCCCAGTTCTTTACTCAATCCGCCGCCACCGCTTCCCTTTGCACCCCCTGCTTCTGCCTACGCTGTTCAAAGTTCGTCGTCGTGGCCTCCCCCACCGATGCAGGTTCCTTCGTTTGAGACGCGCGCCCGTGAAGGTCTGCTTCACCCATCAGTCGGCCTTGAACAATCGGAGAGTGTCACAAGTTTCAGGGACCATATGGATTATTCAAGGCCTATTCTGCCGAGGAGGATAGATAGAGGTGAAGAGGATTCAATATGAATGATATTTTTCTTGTTTTCTTGCCGTTCGCTTTTTATCACTACTTAACCATATACCCCCCCTCATCCACACTCACACTTACACACACACGTCGCAATTGCATTTTAGTACATAGCAATAACATATAATCCGTAATCCGTTCCCTGGGATTGTGTATTTCTAAGTATAAGAATATCACACTTTCACGTCGAAGATGCACAAGTTCTTTTTTCTTATGACAATTGGTGACTGTAAATGCAATGGAGATAATATTTGGAATAAATGATACAGAAAATGTCAGGACGTATTTGTTAGCCTACTTAGCACCTACAACAAGATAGGCCGGAAGTAGAGTTTCAGTCCCTCCGCAGAATGCAAACGCGCCCCAACCACCCCATCAGGCCGCACCACCACCACAAGACTCGTGCCCTCCTCGACATTATAGTGCTTGAAAGCATACCCCTCCTCGTCCCGCAACATACCACCAGCACCACCCTCCGCTCTAACAGCAGAGTTTCTCGGCAGAACGACGATAGGCTTCACCAGGGCCGAGGGATACGATCTCAGCGCGTCCAGAACCTCCACGCGCATCTTCACATCATCCGAAAACACAAGCACCGTATGGTGTGCAGGCCCAAAGCTGTCAAACAGCGCAACCTTACCCCCGCCTTCGCCGTCGGCACGCACCAGCCCCGGGGCCTCGGGGGCCCGGTCCCCGCCCTGCACGCGGCCGTCGAGGCCCGACCTATAGGGATCCACCGCCTCGTCGCCCGGGTTCGTCTCATCGACGACGATCGGGCTCCCGCGATACGTGACGCCAAACTGGCGCAGGATGTACCCCCGGAACCACCCCGTGTGGTTGTCCTCGGCGCGTTTGAAGGTCTTGTTGAAGAGCTCGGTGGTGCATTCGAGCATCGCGGCGACGACGGGGAGGCGTTCGGCGTTGTACGTCTCGAGGAGAGAGGGTGGGGCGAGGCGTTTGTGTACGAGGGCGAGTTTCCATGCGAGGTTGTGCTGGTGGCGTTTTTTTAGTGAGAAACGTTGTGTGGGTGTTTCATTGGGATGGTTTTTTTTTACTCACTGCGTCTAGTACTCCGGTATTGATACCCTGATCGATGTGTTTATTTGTTAAGATCTTCGGATGCAATAAAAGATAGTACGAACCTGGCCGCCGGTAGGACTATGTACATGCGCGGCATCTAAGATACATCAGATCAGGGGCGGCCAAGACGCAGAAATTACGATGAAGCAAGAACACACCTCCAGCAACAAACACCCTTCCCACTCCGAATTTGTTCACCATCCGAATGTTAACTCTAAAAAATAAATATGAGATCGGAAAATATCCCCAAGATCAATTTGAATGAAAACTTACTGGAACTGGGAAAGGAAGATCATCTTGCCAAAGTTGATATCGTTACGTTTGGTGACTTGGCGGAACTCTTGGATAAAGCCTTCACGGCCAGACGCCATATTTTCGCGATTGAGGTCGGGGCCTGCGGCGATGACATAGTATCTATCGTCCCCTGGCTTCAAGTACGGCCGAAGAGATACCCTGTTGGGAGTACATTGAGTGGGAAAACTTTGGGTAGAGGGACTCGTATTGCATCTTACGTTCGGCTAGAAGCATCTCCCCATACATGCCAGTACTGCACATGGTTCGTCAAATGGATGTATGAAATAAGAAGCAGCTTACAGATTGGTCTAATGGTGAGTTGATGACTTGAACATCACCCACAACCCATCGCTCCGCAGACTTTGTCTCTCCCATAAACGTGAGCCCCAACTGTTTACGCACGGTACTCCGCCCGCCGTCTGTGCCAACGAGCCAAGCGACCTCCACAGTCTCCGGAACCCGCTCATTGGCGTCATTCCATTTCAAGAGATGGGTAGTGACACGGTCAGGGCCTTGTTCGAACGACACCAGTTCCGTCCCGGTTTCCACTACGCAGCCGAACTTCGCAAGATAGTTACGCAGCACTTGTTCGTGTGCGTCCTGGCCGATGAGAATAGGGTTAACCTAATAATGCATGATGAGATCAAGTCGTTGACATGATATTTACAGAACACTGACGATGGGACGATCAGGAGTGCTCTCCAACTCCTCGGACATTGGCATTCGCACTTTGATGCTGACACCATCTGGCTCGTACATTATGAGAGGATGCGACTTCCCGGACTCCTCTAGGATATCGGGGAGAACGCCTAGGAGTTTGTATAGTTCCATGGTCCGTGGCTAGTAAAGAAAAAAAAAATGGGTTTAATTAATCTTCTTGGAGCATAGAAAACTGCGCGCGACATACGTGGATGCCGGAGCCTTTCTGACCGACTTTGTAATTTGAACGTTCCTTGTCGATAATTCGTACGGGTACGCCATTCTTTATCAGAGAAAGAGCAAGGACGAGACCTGAGGGACCTGCGCCAACCTGGAAGCGCATCAGCCATCGGTGCACAACCACGAGGAAAAGAAGAAACGAACGATGAGAACGGTGTCTGTCATAGCAATTGAGGCTGTTGAAGATGAATGAAAAGTTGAGTGGTGGTGTCTTGGTGTACTTTGAGCTAAGATGCTTTTATCTTCAAGATGGCGTAGTTGATGTTCACATGTGCCCCGTTCACGAGACTAAAATAACTCAGTCTCCCGAGTCGGACAACAATATGTCAAAATTAGAATGGATCCGAAAGCTTTCCTTACTGGGCAACATCGAAGTCTCGAGGCGAACATTTGAACCTTCGGGCTCATTCAGCGAGGGAGCGAGGGAATGATGCAGATGATGAAAGGTATTGTCCGAGTCGGTAGTAGCATACAACTCGTAATGACGAGGATGCTTCCACTGGCCTCGGTCAAGGGTAATCTTACCGAGCCGTTTAACCTCAGTAACTGTGGGCAAGTATCCTTTTTGCGCACCACTGGCTGCGTGGCGGCGGTATCCATTAGCCGGATACCTCGTCAAGAAGGCGCTTGGGTTGCTCTACCGTGATGGAAAAGTCGATGGATAATCAAGTGCTCAAGACGAGACAGACCCGCCAAGGATCAAGGTGGGTGCAAAGAAAGCCTGCGAAACCCTTCACTTTGACAGTGAGAAATCCGGGTGTCGGCAAACGTCTGTGTCTGTAAATAGAATACAAGCGATTGGGCAGAGCAATACGGTAAGAATCGAGAAAGAAACTGCTCCAACTGTACGGTGTCGCGCTGCGAGACGGGGAAAAACGGTGTGGAAGCGCAATGCAAGAACTTTCGATCGTCCTCCGACTCACGTTCAGGTTGCGATGCGATTGTCACGTGGCCGCCTATGTGGCGCCGTCGCGATTCGCGAGGCGCGTTCATAAGGCGTACATGAATGAGTTGGCATTGAGACAACACAGTGCCGTAAACGTAATGTGTCGTATAGAAATAACTGCGAAACGGCCAGTTCTGTATTAGAAAAGTCTACTACTGCTATTAAGTTGGAAGCGTACGGCTACAAAAATTACAAGCAGACAACGAGGACTGGCAACACATACGTGCATCTTCGATGAGCGGCGTATAAGAAATCTGCAAGATCATTTTGCTTCTCGAGAAGTTGCCAGCCAGACTTCCCCGTGCACAATAGGTAAAGCAATTACTACCGCCGGAGGTTGAGGTACAGAAGTAAGAATATACCAAGGAACACTCACTCACGGATAGATCTACTTTCTCGGCCAGAAAATACAGTCCCAAATTACGAGACAAAATGGCAACGGCATCTCTACAGTTATTGGTGACTTCCCCAGCGGGGGTAGTCCCATGGGACCCCAAATATGACACCGAGGAGGCCGCCAGTGGATCTTCCCTCAAGGGTTTACAGGTCGACTTCAAGGTGGAACTGTCCAAGTGTTATTGTTGATGTAAAGAAGAGTGTCTAGAAAACTGTCATCGCAAGTGCGCCCAATAAAGACAAACAAAGATATAACCATCAGTTCGTATACCTAGCATGAATTCGGATATGGGAGTGATGATCTCCGAACACATCCGTAATTGCCTGTCGGTGCTCGTACAACCAACTCTTGTCTCCTACAAGTTTCCGGCAAATAGCACGCCCGAGCCCGAGATAGAGCTTCTTGTGTATGTTGAACAGTGACACAGACATTCACAAAAAGGAAAAAAAAAAAAAAGAACAATCTTCCTTCAGTCCGAACTCCAATCTTGTTATATTTATAGTCCCACATGTAGGAAGAATGCTTTGGGTCCGTGGACAATTTGGTCTCATCATTGAAGATAGAAGGTATGCGACGAAATCTTGGTTCTGCTGAAGACGCTGGATCGATAGCATTGAAAAATATGATAAATTTCTTCGAGAAGAGATCGATATATCCCACAGAGCCCAGAGGAATGACCTGTTCAAACACGGGAATATACCGCTCGCTCCACTCTAGTAAGAAGCCGGACAGCCCGAATGCAAAAAATACGATGACATACATGGCGACCTGCTAATCAAAACCATCAGAGCTCCATGACACGAGATAAGAATTCCGGCGCTATATCCTGTCTCGTTCAAGGGCAACGATGGGATGATCATACTGACAATGAAGGCGCCAAAGGACGTAGCATGTGGTATGTCAACGACTGCTTGTGCGTTGCACGTAAATTCTCACTCCTACAAGCGATCCAGAGATTCCAGATAACGGGAGTCTTTGACATCGGGCGAGGTTTACTCTGCGGAGCCCAGCCCCGACGCTTGCTACTTCCCGTATGCCGTGAGCCTTACCTTCCCTATTCGTCATTAAATGGGATCATCCAGGGTCCCCTTATCTGATTCTCCTCAACGCTCTACCATTTTGCTACGTTCTGAGCCGGTATCCGCAACTAACAAGTATGGAAACAGAGGCAAGTCTTCGTCGGGTCCATCTGACCACCGAGATTACATTTCCTTCTAGATACAGAGCAATTCTTCTTCTCCACTACCTCAAGAGTTGATTGACCATATCATTGATACTCTGCCCTCTGATATCCCCACACTCCGGTCGTGTTCCCTCGTCTGTCGCTCGTTCCTTCCTAGAGCCCGCGAGCATCTATTCCGACAAGTAGACATCGGGACCCCACATCTGCGCCAATCCTTCTACAACCTATGCCACTCATCGCCACATATATTACATTCAGTCAAATCGCTCATCGGAGTCACACCCGGAGAAGAAGGTGGTGTCTCCCCTGACCTGATTCTTCAATCCCTGCCTCGATTGGAGAAGCTCGTGGTCTCCTGTACCAATTGGAGCAGCATGGGCTCATCATTCTGGGAAATCGTATCCAACCTTTCCTCCCTTCGATCTTTGACATTAAATGGCACCATTATTCCCTCGATATGCATCCTATCTTCCTTGTTGTCGAGTCGCGTGGAGGAGCTATGTCTCTCTGAGACTGACTTTGTGAGCAACGATGTTTGCCGGCATGGTAGTCATGATACCCGGGTGCAGTCTCTCACTTGCTCGGGAAACTTTCGACCAACAGAATACGAGCGAATCATGTCTCTCTGTCCAGCACTTGCGAACACGGCTCGGTCAATTGACATTAATCTGTATTTCCGCAACCATATCCTCAGAATGAAGGTCCAATTGGACTTGGGCATACTTCGAAACATCACAGTCCTCCATATACCTAGAGATTCTGATGGTATGTCAAATCCGTTTCACGAGTCTCCCCGGTTCAACTGAGAATGGCCTTTTAGTGCACCGTGATCTTCCGATTCTGAACATCCGTCATCTGCACTCAATTACGGTACGCATATGGGACCATCACAGTAGACCCGACCCCAATGCCGGTCTCCCCGACTTGGGTCTCCTCGAATGGTGGATCCAAAACTTGGAACACTGCAAGAACAGCGATATCCACCGCGTTGCGTTTCATGTCTACTACGACTCCCTATATCTTCCTTCAGACGATTATTCGGTTTGGGGGAAGCTGGACAGGGCCTGCGCGGCAATGAGTTCCCTTCGTTTGATAGAGATCGTCGTGATGCCAGAAAGCCTTACAGATGGTGAAATCACTGCTACATTGGCTCATGGTATGCGCGCCATTGCGGATCAGCTTACTCTTTCCACTCGACGCGGTATCGTCTCCGTGAGCGTGCGGTAGAGATTCTACGAGCATTGGTCTTTTAATTCCCCGTTGGTCTGTCGCTGACGCTATCTAAGTACAAACTTAAGATGCTAATTAGCTGTAAACTTAAGCAAGTGCCTGTCATTTCACAAATTCACTCGAACGTGCAGGACACGTGGCCTATCTTGGCGCCACCCCGATGATCGACGTATAAAAGGCACCGATACAATGCAATTCCTTTTGACCACTCACCACCACCACCACGAGTATCTCTGCTACGGCGATGGATTCTCGCAACTCCGACTATGACCCACAACTCGCAGCAGCACTTGAGGATCGCATCTTCGTACCCGCCGAGCAATTCCTGCCGACCCTTCTTCCCCTTCCTGCAGACTGGCGTACGAATACAACCGTACGGGGCCAGATAGACGCGATCAGACGCGATTCCATCTTCCAGCTCATCTCCAATGAATACCTCGGGGCCTCCAGCAGCCGTCTATATGATAGCATGCGTCTGCGCGTGCTCGACCTGACATCCGGCGCAAAGATGTCTGTTCGTCCTCATTTCCTGGAATATGCTATCCGAGATGAGTGGCTGGACGATGCGCGAGGCGCTAAATATCGCCTTCTGCCAAAAGGTAGAGACTTTCATTTTTTCACTCTGGGTACTTTTTTTGTTTTTGTTTTTTTGATCATGCAATGCTTAGAAGCGCCACGGCCTACCGAAGGAGACGCTCAGGATAAGGATCAGGACAGGAAGGAGGACGCAGCCGATGACATCACGATGGAGGAGGAGGAGGCTGATACGTACTGCGATGACCTCTACGAGCGCAGGAAGATGATGTTCCAGTGCGGTGAAAAGGCCATGACGGTTCTCGCAAGATTGTCTTCGCATTCTCTGGGACTGCTTCTATCACCAAAGAAGGCTCAGCCACTCTATTACGACCGGTCTGCTATCGTCATCTGCGAAGCGTTGAACATTGTGGACAAACAGGGACAACTCACGGATATCTTCATAGCCATGCTCATCGGTTTCTCAGCTGTTCCGGAGAGGAGCGGTATTCCGTCTTTTCTGAGTGCGGAATAGAATAAGCTCGTGATGGAAAGGAAATTGTGGTGTGTGTGTATAATCAAAGCATGTATCGTATGCAGCACCTTCAAGTTCATCTCTGGACGCGATCTGTTTTCGTTGAACGTCAGTGGTACTTCATTCCGCCGGACGGTTGTCAATGTCAAGTTCAACATGAGACGGTCGAATGGGGAATTAAAGTGCAACCTGTCGCAGTTTATTTAGATAAAGAAACGTTACCTGAGTAAGGCGAAGAGAACAAACTGCCAAACCCGCAAAGATGCAGGTCTGACACATAAATCGCACTGTACCGTGTTCTATAAGATAAGGGTGAGTTTGGGACGCAAGTTGAAGTGTGTATCGCAGAAGCTACAAACGGGCGTATCGGTGCTATCCGAGTCATCCCCCTGGTCGGCTCGGCAAGACGTCTCGATTGCTAAATGAAACCCCAAGCTCTCCAACCTCAAAAGTCTGCTACAATGCTGCAAAGAGAGTGGCAACAGATCTCTATCTAAGTCATTGGCGACTGATCTCAACTGTGGATATGTGATTCCAGGTATACGGCGATGACATAGCACCCCACTCCCTTTGCGTGAAATTCTCAAAGACTTCCGGGGCTGGGGGATGCGAAGGGTGCTCGGATTAGTGATGATGCAATCAGAGGAGGAATACTGCGTTTTAACACGGCGCTTCTCATATTATATTAGTTTCCGTCGTAACACAGGCGGGCAAACCAGGCATATCGAGAATAGTTGTCACTGGCACAAACGATGTCTCAGTTGTCATAAACTCATAGATAACTCCCCTTATCAAGCTTCGAATACATACAAGGGGTGGTCATCCCCAAACACATCCATGACGGTCTGCCGGTGTAGGAATCAAAATGGGTTCCTACGAGCCCCGTGGCAAACACGAGTCCTAAGAAAGCTAATTAGGCTTGATGATTAGTACGAAGTACAGAGGAGCGTCACAGCCGAGCATGATATATATATATACGGTCTGGTCTGTCTAGCCGACATGACCGATCCCCAAACATCACCCGACGCACCGTACGTCCCGAAACGGAAATTTGTATCGCTGCCATACGACAGCCTCAGAGGTCGGCAATTCGTCGACGACGTCGGTGGGGCAACGCAAACGAGGCGTCGCCATTCGTCGCGACTCGAACTCGGAGGACGACTCACTATCGTGGGTGGGGGGGCCATGACAGTCAGATAGCCCACTCGCCGTCGCCGGTCAACACGTACTCTCCCTACACCCACAGTGACTGAGAAAAACTCTTGTCTCCAAAAACAAAAAGATATCCAACGAGGATAATGTCATTGATAGACAATCATTAGCTGCGTGATCTGGAGGGGAGGGAAGGGGAATGGGGGGATACAGACCTGACGATCATCGAGATATTCGACATAGATATGGGTCGCAGAATACCCTTCGAAGCATGGACTCTACTCTTCTGGAGGCTCCGCAATGTCGACCCCAATCTACCATTTTCATTTGGGGCACAACCACGTACTCCACTATAACCGTTATGGTGATGCGGCAGAGCATCGGGTTAGCATTGACGCCTGATGGTACCTGTACAGTTGTTCTTTGTTGTCGGAGAAAGGAATCCACGAGTGCACAGAATTGACCTCCCTTCATGAGGGGTAGACCATTGCAAGTCTTGAAATTTTTAATCCGCTCCTCCGTGTAAAAATCGACAGGCCCAGAGTTCAGCGAGAATCAGGGAGACGAGCTCAACTGAGGGGGGTGCCATAGTAGATGTAGCCGAAACTGTTTTAGGTGGATGTTCGGCTCGTCCGGCACAATACGCCGGTTCGACGCCTCCGGTGTACAATCGTCATCATTGATCACAGGACTAAACTAGCGGAAATATATTATATGTATCCCAAAGAGAACAGGCTTGTACAAGCAGTGAGTTGAGTCACCAGCCAAAGCCGACATCTATAACAGGGAGAAAAAGCGCGCGGATAGATATGAAAACAAGGGGGGATGTCGGTACGGTACGTGTGAGTAAAGGAATCAAGGGTGTCAAGGGAGTGTAAAAGTACATTTGGTCTGCGAGTTGAAATGCAGAATGTAGGGATACAATCGTTGCCAAAGCCAAAGCATGATAAAAAATGAGTGAGTGAATTGACAGAGATGACCGACTGCGATCAGACAATGTCCCAGAGCTCTTCGAGCGCGCAGCAGAACTAGAGAAAAAAAAAAGAGGTCGCAGTCAGTGACAATGAATGCAAAGAAGAAGAAAAAAGAGGATTCTCGACCTTGCCGCAGGCAACACTAGCACTCAATGGGTACTCGCTGATACTGATTTTTTCGTCAACGTACGCATCCGCAAAGTCGTCCCGTCCACGGGCCATAGCGCCCACGAAAACGGCAATGTTATGAGTTTGAGGTAGCGTAGGTAGGTATCGTGAAAGGCGCTGCGTTTTCGCGTCACCCGATAGCGTCAGTTTAATGGTGTTGGGTGGGAAGTGGTCAACGATGGGGTTTTTGATGACCTTTAACAGCTTCTCGGGACCATTGACACCACGAATAAATAATTTGTGGAGGAGTTGGACTGAATGAAATTCCCATGTTAGTGTAACGAAAAGAAAAAAAAAAAACAGAGAAAGGAGGACGCACCCATCAATCCACTGAACCGCTTGAACGTCCTCGGTATCCTCACATGCGGATTGACTTCGATGAGCACGCCCTTCGCAGTGTGGATATACACTTGAAGAAGGCCAGCTTTGTTCAACGGCGAGTCCAGCAGGGTCAACAGACACTAATCACACGGAAAAAAATGAACAAATCAGAGCACAAAAGACAGGAAAAAAAAAAAAGACGCACCTGGTGTGTAATATCAGGCCTAGCATCTGCGATATCCCTTCCCGTCTTGGCAAGGATACCCTGGTGGTCATCACAGTTGAGCAAAGTATACTTGACGTCGCCCTCGCCTCCCTTGCCATGTCTGCCGCCTTTTGCACTCCCGCTCGAGATACGATAAGCCTCCAAGCAGGCCTGCTCCAACACGACAAAAAGACGTCGCTGAGACGCAGCTGCTATGCCCTTGGGCACATGCGCCTGCACAGGGAGCATCAGCGGGTTGGGGTTGGGCACGAAGGGCTCTCCCCTGAGCGGTGTTGGCGCAGCGATCTTTTTCGTCTTTGACACAGGAAGCGGTCGAGTAGGCCTATCCGTCGTCGTCGTCGCTCTTTTCATGATGGTGATTCCACAAGCACTGCTTTCGCTCCCGTCCTGGTTCGCATCCTCATCGATCTGCATGTCATGCGCTTCTTCTTCTGGCTCAGATTCCGAGCTATGAACAGGACTTTTCTGGCGTCGGCGTTGCAGTGGGCGTTCGGCGGGGCTGGATTTGGGTCGCGGTGGTGGATCAAGTTCGTCGGGGTTGACCAAGTGGGACAGGTCACGGTGACCAGATCCGGAATGGCGGCGACGACGAGCTGGGACAACCTGGTTGACGGTCATGGCGTATGCTGGCGACGGCGACGGCGACGACGACGACAAGAGGAAAGGGAGGGATTATAAAAGGTAAAATGTAGTCTTTACTATTAAGCGGCCTTGATATACTCAGGCAGGAATTTTTCACACCCTATAAGGGGCATCATGAGATCACGTCAGTGACGCCACGAACGACTTAAATGCGGAAGAACTCCTTACAGTTAACACAATTCTCAGTTAGTAAATCATTCTGTACCTTGACAAGTAAAGGAATCCGGATCTAACTGTGAACTATTTCTGGAAAAAATACTATGGGCATTGGGCACTTCAAGGATGGATGAAGAGTTCTTGATACCTTGAAGATTACGTCGTTCTGATGAAGAATGAATTTTAGTGCCACGTAACCTCCACACGAGAGCCAATGGAAAACAAAAAAGTCATCGATAGCGCTGACCACTTAAACTTTTCTGTTAAAACGAAGGCCTAAACCACTGAAATGCGATCCAAACAGAATAGAACCACCCGTGAGACCGGCGCTGACGGAGAGCCATGCTCGCTGTCAATAGTGACGCATAATTGTATGGGATGCAAAAGTCAAGGCCCGGCCTCTGAGAGGATGCCATGACGGAGATCCGGAAGAAAACCACTGATAGATGTAAGAGATATCAGAGCGCAAAGGTAAATATGCCTAGGCCGACAGACGGGCTGTTGTAACGTTCGATGTGGCCACACTACCGCATCGGAGACGCGTCTAAATGAAGCTTGAATCGAAAAAAAGATGTTGGTATCAACGACCAACCTACGCGATTCGAAGTAGAAGGGTGACGGAGAGGAAACTGGGGTGCACCCTTGGAAAGAATAGCAATGAGCTCTATTGATGACGATGACACTCCCGCTGCTTGATGCTCCGTCTCTACTTGGACAACGAATCGGATTGTGCGGATGCTGGCCTCTCCCGTGACTAGGGCTCAAAGAAGGCTGAGTAAGAACTCCTATGAATGTCCATACGAGGTAAAGATGTACCGAAACCAGCGCGAGGTTTTCTGTGGAAAGCGATCATTCAAAATGCTTTCAAGGTTGGGAGTTTCTGGGATCAGCTGGGACCCGAATATGCAAACAGCGTGCTATGCCTGCAGTGCGGAGTAGTCGAGTCAATGGAACATATTCTGATAGAGTGCAACATTGTACAGATATGGGACACGACCCGGGAGCTATGGGAGATGAGAGGTGGTACATGGATAGAACCGACCCTTGGTGTGGCCCTAGGAGCGACCGTAATAGAAATCTATAATCTGGAAGGATCAGTAGATAGGGGAGCTACAAGCCTTATAGGATGCTAATGGTAGAGGGGACCCACTTTATATAGAAAATTAGATGCCAGAGGCGCATCGTTAGGGAAGACGACAGCCCATCAAAGTGGCATAGCACGAACGAGATTCGGAATAGCTGGCTTGAATCAATAAACCAGAGACTGATAGACTGACTGCAAACCCTCGAAAGTACAGGACAAGGGTAACGAAGCACAGGATGGTACTGCTCATATGAAGGGGTACGTTAAAGGATAAGAAGTCATTACCGGATGACTGGATAGATCAGTACGGGGTTTTAGTGGGTCTGGAGCCAACCCGTGGGAGACCACGAGGCAGGCATCGAGTCCCACATTGGCTCGGTGAGCTGTGCGCAATTGCATTTCCCTGCGTAGAAATCCGGCCTGACAGTCTTATTACTCTCGATCAAACACCAGTTTACGAACGGGCTAGCCCCATACCCAAGTGGGTGGATGGGATTAACATAGTTGATTGTACATATATGCGGGTCGCAGCACACCTCAGAAATGTATGACCGCATATTCGTCAATATCCACTCTGCCTACAGAGCTGCTAAAGCCCTTGTGATGTCCTAGAAGGCAGTTTCAACAGTCGAAGAGGCAAAGAAACGGGGAGAGCGCTGGGCAGACAAAGGAAAAGCTTCGTAGGATCCCTGCCAGAGGCGAAATCACATAATAGAATCTAAGGGAGGCAATGGCTTCGGGCTATTCCGGCCTGAGAAAGGAAGTGACTTGGAGTTTGATGCATGATGTGCCGAGGATGTGTTTGACGATGCAATGTTGGAAGACGTCGAACATGGTGCGCGCGTACTCATCAATGGTGTTCTTTCACAATACCCACCAAATGCGCCCTCGGAAGGACATAGTCGTGTATTTCTATCTAGATGTACCAAGCGACTAGAAAAGGGTGAGTATATGCGCCAGAATAATATGGCTCAGACGACAGACCGGTGTCGAGGACGTGTACATCAAGTACAGCTTCGATAGAAAGATCAAGTTGTGTAGATATCCCTCTTCCATGACCTCATTGTACCCGTCGTGCATGGCACGTTTGTGATCGTCGAGGTTGACTTGGTACAAGCGACGCCGACGAGAGATTACTGGTACACTGCTGACAGCAGCATTGGCGGAGACACGACGTTTGTGATGCTCCCAGGCATATGTAGCCCTCGCTTGTGGGCATGGTGGAGGGTAAGGAAGAAGGGAAGGAAGAGACGATGCGGTTTGACAAGTGTTTATATAGGGCAGGGGTGTCTATGACGCGTGGAACGGCGCGAAATATGACATACCGCGCATCGTTATCGTTGTCGGTGTAACTTTAGCGGAGAAAGCGGTGGTGGTAGGAGGAAGGGCGGGAACGTGATGACTAAGACCTTCACGCGAAATCTAGGAGGTCGACCAACATTGTGTACTTGAGGATCCTAATGTAAGAAAATTGTTTCCTTGTTGGGGAGTTCTGAGAAATAGATGACAGATACGACCATGGGCACATGCCGCTGGATATGTTACACGTAGTACAGAAGCCGAATACACAAACGACGGTATGGTTTACACTATGCGTAGATTTAGCTCATTCATTTATGAAGAAAAAGGTGAGTACTAACTTTCTTGGTAATCTGCGGCAAGAAGCCTGAAAGAGTGTAATGAGCAAATGATGGTGTGACAACACCAAATACCTACAGCTCCAATACAATCTCGGCGGGAATTCGTTCAAGAAACTCGTTCACAGGTACCTCCTCCTTGGGACCAACCTTATCATAGTGAGCTTTGAAGCACATGTACTCCAAGAGTTTTTGGATGATGAGGCCACTGAGAGGGGGATAGGTGAATGTGAGCGTCGATGATGTTGCAGTTCGACACCTACCGATACTCTCTCGCTACGTATGTTTTGGATTCAGCTTCCGAGAAGCCACCTGTAGAGTATTTAGAGCTGTAAATATGGTAGTGAAGAATGATAGCGTACTTTCAGTGTCAAGAGAATTTTTGATGGTTCCACTGATATTGGCGACGCGTCGTCGAACTAGAAAAGAAAACCCATCGTTGCTTTCAATTCGCACCCAGTCATCATCCTTGGATTCTGTCTATCAAAAGAGTGAGATTGAGTGCGAGGACCAGCGAAAGGGTACGTGCACGCATTTCCACATCGGCCATGGCTGTGGTTTGAAGGTGCGGCTATTTCCGGGCCGGTAGCCCCACGTTTGTCATCAACGGGTATTCCCGTTTCCCCACTCCTGATCTTACCGAGTTTTTTTTGCCGTGTATACGCGCGGGACGACGGCTGTAGAATTCCCATCTATCGTCCGCCAGGATTACTTATTCCGCTGCCTCGACGCAGCTAGGGTAGCCTGCGGCCATGCTGCCGAAAGTCGCCACTACCTTACTACATTCTGGTTCTCGAGCAGCGACTGCTGTACAGAACCAGTCGCATACTATCAGAAACGTTCTTCAGCTCCAGTCGAATTCTGGACCTAATTCGAATCGCGGCGGAAATGGTCCCAGTTCAGGAGGTTCGAGATGTAATACTGGCAGTCGCAGCTACCATGTACGTCGATATCTGTTTCAGCTTCCGTTTTTATTGCTGACAGTTTCTGTTGAAGGGGTCTGGCCGTGCCGTGACTCAGGCCAACCCATTTGCGCTCAATGATGTCTCTATTGCCCAGACAGATGACAGCGATGAACCTTTGCCGGTCAAGCGCGTGCCGGCGACGGCGACGACGACGACGACGACGAGACGTGCTAGGCGTCATAGCACCAGCACCCCGCCCCTCGTCGCTGCTGAGCGACCCGAGTCCCTCGGTGTCTTCAAGGCTGTACAGCTCCATGCACGGTCCCGGCATGCTTTTGCTGCAGCACCGGTAGAGTCTCTAGTCACCACTCGTTCCAGGAGCAACTCGCTCTCTGCAATATCTGCTAGCGATGGTACTCCCGAAGACCTCCCACCGCCAGTACCTCTAGTTCCTGAGGATCATGATCCCAGTCCTCTCCCAGAGCCGCTGCTGTCACCCAAGCCCCAACCCGATATTTTTGTCACGGAGGACTACAAACGTCTCATGGATGCAAGGTCGCTCGACCCAAGCGCCGCGGCTACCGTTGTACTCAATTTCCGTCAAACCACTATCACTCCAACTATCCAAGAGTTCAATGCCGCCGTCGAAGCCCTCTTTCTCACACGGCGGCCTGGTGAACCTCTCACTCTTCTCCTCGAAACGTACAATGATATGATTCAGCGCGGTTTCGTTCCCAACTACCGGACATACGTTACTCTCATTCTCGCCCTCACGGACCGTGACAACGAGTTGCAGTGGGCCATCGAGGGCATTCATCAACGCCAAAAGTGGAACGAACTTGGAAATCCCACCATCAAGTTCAACGCCAAGGAGGACCTCAACCAGCTTCGACTCTTCCGCAATGAGGCCAATCTTCCGTCGATTCTTGCTCTCTTCCGCGCCATCTCTGTCATGAAGATTCACCCCAGCAACCAGATCCCCGTCTTCGTCTATCGGAATCTTTTACGATCATGTGCATATCACGGTGATGAACCCGGTACGGTTGATGGGGCGATCCAAATATGGTCTCATTTGGAGAAAAATGCAGAGGCAATACCTGCTATCTGTTTTCAGTGGATGATCGCTGTCTACGGCAAAGCAAAAGATCTTGCAGGTGTCCAGGAGGTCTTCAGGGAGTTCCGGAGGTTGGCCAATGCCCACAAAATTATTTGGACGGATAAAGAGGATAACTCGGCGCGGAAAAACCTGATATATGTCTGGAATTCGGCGATAACTGCCTATTTCCAGTGCGGTGAGCCACACTTGGCTGTCGCTCTCCTGGAAGAGATGCTAGATGCCGCCGCGAACCAGACTCCGAAGGACGAAATGAAAATGGCACATGGAGTGTACCAAGCACTTTTCTACGGTCATCTGCCACCCCCGCCTTCGTCCTCGACATTTTCAACCATCATACAAGGTTTCGTTACGGCCGGCGACATAGATTCGGCTTGGAACTGGTTCGAGCAAATCGTTAATCTTCCCCATGGTCCCGTTGCAACACACATATCAACGCTCACTCCTACACGGCCAGACGCTTTCACCTGGCGTCTCATGATCGAAGCCCTGGTTCAGCATAACCGTATAGAGCAGTTGAATGTGCTTTTTGCTCACTCTCTTAGCATCGGCAAGCGGGATAAAATAGAGCTTCGTCTCGTTGATCAAGGATATGTTTACGTTGCAAATATCCGCGATATCGAGCGCTTGGCGAAGGACCCAGGCAATGAGGCGGCCATTAAGCGACGACTGGATACGCTCTCTACCCTTCAGGATACGAAATACCTTCCTTTTGACGGTTGGGACAGAGTATGGAACTACTACCTGCAGTTTGGTTGGCTACGAGAAGCTATCCAGCTTTGTAAGCGCCATCTTCGCCACGTCCTTCAGACCGGCTATGATCCTCGTCCTGCTGTTACGAAGACTCATCTCGTGAATATCACGACGGCTGTTTATTCCAGGTACAAGGGCCAAATTCCATTCGAGGATGCGCTTACACTCGCTCGGCTGGCTCCCATAGTGCGGTACACATATCCAGTGGATTACTCAACATACCTCCTTCAGTCATACAGCCTCCAGACAATCGATATTCTATCCAAATTGGAGCTTTCCGACTGGATCGTCGTCCTGCAGGCCGCGGCCAGTCTGGAAGTGATGCCGTCATCTGTTCCAAAGGCGTTCGTTCGAGACTATGCATTCAAGGGATTACTGGACTTGTTGAGTGATCTGACACGTTGCTCCCCTAACTTTGAACTTTCAGTCCTCACCAAGATGTCTCCGTCGCTGGTGAAGACGGTCATTTCGGTTGCACTGCAGGTGCATGGAGAGGAAAAGGTGGAGAGCGTATTCGAGTCACTGGGTCCCTCATTTATGGCGGAGCTCTCCAGATATCGAGAGTCGTTGACATCGAGCGAAGTGAGCGAGGATGACGCCAGTTTAGGGTTCTCTCTAGAGAGCCCGACGACGACGGCTACTACTTCGCCTATGCTCGAAGAGACCGGACAGCCCCTCACAGATCCAGCATCTGTCTCATGGATAAACGATAAACAGCTTTCTGACACGCTGCGAGAACTCCTTCGACTGGAGAACAACTCTGTGGACGAGGCGTTCCAAATCTTCATGGAAGCAATCCAACAAAATAAGCTCCCGTATCGGTTCGTCACGGCATCTTTGATCACTGCTCTCGGGCGTGAGCGTCGATTGGGAGATATGAAGCATGTGTATGACCTGGTGCAGGTGAGGGAGCCGCCGCTGGAGTCCACCAATCCGTCGAAATTCCAGTCTTGGATTGCCATTGAGGATGCCATGGTTCATGCCCTGGCACATATGGGTGAGATCGAAGCTGCTCATGTGCACCGTAGGCGTATTCTGGAGCAAGGGGCCGTTCCGTCGCCAGATGCGTATGGCGCTTTGATCTACTACGTCAAGGATACCACGGATGACGCCTCTAACGCCCTTGCGCTCTTCCATGAGTCCCAGCTCCGCGGTGTACGCGCCTCGCAATATCTGTATAACAACATCATCTCCAAGGTGGCGAAAGCGAGAAAAGCCGATCTGGCGTTGGAATTGTTTACGCAGATGAAGGCTTCGAGTATTTCTGTGTCATCTATCACCTATGGGGCTGTCATTGGAGCGTGCGCGCGGGTTGGAGATGTGGTGTCTGCGGAGACGCTGTTCAAGGAGATGACGGAGCGGAGTTCGTTCAAGCCGCGAGTCCCTCCGTACAACACGATGATGCAGCTCTATACGATGACCAAGCCGAACAAGGAAAGGGCGTTTTATTATTATGAAGAGATGTTGAAGGCCGGCGTTCGTCCTTCGAGTTATACTTACAAGGTATGTCGGTACTTTCCTCTGGTGTATGCAACGTCTGATGGTTTTTTTTTCCTTTCCTTTCCTTAGTTGCTCATCGATGTGTATATGCTTGATCCCCATGATATCGTCAAGGCCGAAGAAGTCTTGGACATTGTTCACAAGTCGATGCACGCTCGTCTTGAGCCTAACCATATCGCGGCGATGATCAATGCATACGGATGCATACTCAAGGACTTGGACAAGGCGATTGCCTTCTTCGATCGGGTACCTATGCTGTCCAGTAACCGTCTGTACGACGCCACGGTGTTCGAAGCGATGATCAACGTACTGGTTGTGCACCGTCGGTCGGATCTTATCCCCAAGTACCTCAAGAAGATGGAGATCGTGAGCGTGCACATGACTGCGTACGTGGCGAATGTGTTGATCAGGGCGTACGCGGTCGTTGGTGATATCGAGAAGGCGAGGGAGGTGTTTGAGGGTATGGCTGATCCAGCGCAAGGAATGGCTGCCATGAATAATCATGCGCCGTTTAATCCTCTGGAATCTAGGCCTGTGGCTGTCGGTACACCCGTTTACCGGGAGGTGAGTCGCTTCGTTGGGTTTGCTTTCCACAACAAACTTATTATATGCTCCGTAGCCGTCTACGTGGGAAGCTATGGTCCGCGCGGAATTGGGAGAGGGACACCGGGACCGTGCGCTCGACCTTTTGGAGCGGTTAAAGCAAAGGTCAGTTTTTTCTTCCTTCTGTGATGCCTTTGCGGAAGAATGACCATTTTCTTTTCTTTTCTTTACAGGCAATTCCCGGAAGCAGTCTATAATCGGATAAGTGGCATAATGGTCGACCACTCGTCACTTCCGCCTTGATGCTCCGGTGTAGGATTTTGAACTTGTTTGGTTGTTGCTTCATTTTATTCCCTCTTCGTCTCTACTTCATGCTTGGTAATCAACAATGGTGTATCATAGTTTTGTATAAGTAGACATAGATTAAAAGTAGCATTATAAGTTTGATTATTCGCGCAATACAACCACTTCATGATCAGACTTGGAAGTTACTTCACCATATACTGGTTTCTCTAACTTCTAACCTCTTCATGGCTCTTCTGGTTGAGCTCGTCTCCTTGATTCTCGCCGAACTCTGGTCCTATCCATTTTACAATGAGGAGCGGATGAAAATTTTTACGACCTGCAATTTCATTTCTAACGGTCTTCCATCATGAAAGAGGTCACCTCTGTGCCCACAACAAAGGACAACTGTATACTGTCAGGTCGATGCATATTATCCCTAACCCGATGCTCTGCCGCACCATAACAGCAAGAGTGGAATACATGGTCATGCCACAAAGACTGTTATGGTCCACGCCGGATAGAAGCTGCGAATCCTCTGTCGCGGCCAACAAAGGGGTAGAGTCCTTGCTTCGAAAGATATTCTGTGACCCCAATCCACCTCGACATACGACTCATATCTACATCGACTATCTTGATGATCGTCGAATGCATATCCCCAGCTTCTGGATCCCTCCCTCAGATCACGCGCCTAATGATTGTCTACCACTACCGTCGTTGGGTGGCGATTCAATTTCCTTCCGGGTATCATGAAGGATAACGAAGGGGGTTACAAGCCTAGAGATGACATTAAGCCTCTGCACATCATCATGAGGGTGTCAGCTTTAAGATGAATGGTCACAAGTTAGAATGGCAAAATTAGAAGATGCACATCTGTAAGAAAAAAATTCCAGTCATATAAGCAATGTCAAGCTGACGGTGCATTCTGGGATTTACTCATCGTGAAGGTATTGCCCTTTCAACTATCATTTATAATGGCAACGGCGAAATAAGACTAATCCTGTATCATTTGTCACTGGCTGAGATGGTTGTACCATATGGGGCTCCGGAATACCCTCATCCCAGAAAATTTGCCTTTGATTCGTAAGTCCGTTCTCTATGACAACCGACACAGTCCCATAAATCACATAGAGGTGAGTATGGGATGGGAACGATGGCGAATGAATTATCATTAAGATGTGATTGTGTTGGTCAGATTCATTATCTGGTATGTGGAAGTGCACCGAGTGACATAATGGCATCTGACAATTCTCATAGCCTGGTTCGTACGTCGCACATGATGGGAGTGCAGTCGTAGTAAAGAACGTCAGTTGCATTCACGAGGAGGACAACGGTGTGCTATGGAAGCACACCGATTACCGCCCTGGTGGCCGTGGACAAACCATCCGTCACTGTCGTTTAGTCGTCAGCATGGTCTGCACACTCGCTAACTACGATTTGTTTCAAATAAGAACTAACGCTATGTCGAAAACTCATATTCATTGCATGTTCCAGAGTATATCTGGAATTATCAGTTCTATTAGGATGGCAACATTGAACTTGAAGTGGGAGAGTCAAACGGACTTCAACGTTACGAAGTGACGACAACTTACACGTGATTACGAGCTGTAAAATATAATTAAATAAATTCATTGCCTGAGAGCCGTACTTCAGCGGATGATGGAAAGGGGGATCTAGGAGGAATTTGGTATCGTCCACGGGATGAAAGAGAAAATTTCATTTTACTCAAAAAAGAAGATAACCCTTCCGCCGTGTCAGCATCTATTGCAATGCTTTGATACGTCCATCGCATCCATAAAACCCCTAGTTCATAGATGCGCGGAAAATGTACAATCCACGCCCAAACTGGTCAGTATGGCCGGTATTTTATGTTCACTAAATGCGTCCCGTCATTTACCACACGACCGACCACATCTTAATTCATGTAAGAGTATGTGAATTAAGATTTGGTAGAAATCATGAGTAAAAGGCTGGCCTTGCCAGGGTTGAAAAATTGCCTGACATGGACAAGATTGAACGGAAAGTCAAACTCGGAAAGGCTTTATATGGATTGCGCAGCCGATACATTTTCGGGGAGACAATCTTAAAAGTAAATGAACGACGTTGTAAGAACTCAGTCGGTGCAGTAAGAGTGAAACGACCGTATTGATAGTCTACCATACCTAAAGGTAAATGAATGACATTGTAAGAACTGTTAAAGTAGGTAAGTAAGTGTATACTGGTAGAGTAGCTAAGAAGCACACCTTAGTCAGCACAGTAAGAGTGAAACGACTGAGGTTGTTGATGTGGCTAAGGGGTATATATACTGTCAGGTAGATGTATAGGAGTATAGGAAAGAAAATGTACCTAACGAGCGTGTATAAAATAAGTAATCCATCATGACTGGCATCGAATATCATCTGTCTCCTTCAACAAATCTTCACTGAATCCCTGGATGGAAATCAGAGAAAATATCTATGAACAAAAATCACTACTAAAATATAGAATTAAAGAAAAAGAATACAATTAGCTGAAACCTGCCCTCAATCACAAAGTAAACTTAATTCATTCAGAGTCTTGATATTTCTCGTTGGTTTTCATAGACAATTAAATCTCCTTTCTTCAAACTCGAAATATATGTGGACAAACAGCATCGTCGGTATGAAGTAATCCCTGAGGACATGGAGGCACTCCAGCTCTGCTCATTGGCCATTATTAAGTACGTTCGTTATTCAGTAGTTGGAATGTCATCCGCCAAGTACTGAATAACGAACGTACTTAATAATGAGCAGAGCTGGCATTAGTTTCTTGATATATTCATCAAGCTCTAGGATCCTGATGAAGTCCACCTCTAGGACCATGTCTATCCTAATCTGCTCCCCATCCTCCAATGGCTTGTCAGAATCCTTTATCCAGTACTCTTCTTTTTTTTCATCAAGGCGTGCTCTCATCACAAAAGATAAAGCAAAAGCCCTACGCTCTGCGGCACTAGGCCTCGGCTACTTCGGTCAAGCTCGCCAAAATCGCATCCGACTTGAGAATGGTGGATGCATCGTTACCCGGTATTTTACGAAGCTGCGAGCCCCTTCAATGACTGTTCTTTGTGGCAAAGTTGGGTGTGATTGAAAGAGACAGCGATTAGAGCACCCGGACAGAATTTTAGTGAATAACAGCAGTCAAGAACGTGTAGCACTTTGAAATACCTGCATTTTGTACCAGAACAAACTTATTTCATACAATGGAAGCACCACCATCTGCAATGAACGAATGGCCTGTGACAAAGCTCGCACGCTCGCTCAACAAGAAGACGACCACATCTGCGATTTCTTCTGCCATACCGAGCCTCTAGCAATAACCATCAATACGCTGAAGCTCTCATACGAAGCTTGACCCACCTTCATCGGGACAGCTCCCTCCAGGAAGGTGCGGAGGTCAAGATGCTCTTTGATGTTGTCTACCAATGGCGTGTCAATGTATCCTGGACAGACCGCGTTGACGCGAATATCGTCAACGCTGTGGCTGACAGCTGTTTTCCGTGTTACACACTGGTGAAGTCATGTTGACAGAGGACGAACCGGCAGCCCTTGTCATCCCTATGACTGCATGCTTGGATGTAACATAGCTAGTGTACCCATTGCCGCTCAAAAAACCGTACATGCTGCTCATATTTACGATGGCACCACGTACGCCTGGCCTCCCTGGAATGCGAGCAACAGCTTCCTGGTTTCGCATGACCTTGAGCTGTTCACGCATGCAAAGGAAAACGCCCTTGGCATTTATGTTATTGATCCGGTCATAGGTAGCCAGAGGGGTGTCAGCCGTCGGCATAGGAGAGTTTTCGGATATCTATCACGTAACTCATCAGTTCAATCCGAGCCAAGAGAACACGCATACCCCAGCGATGTTAGCAGCGTAATCGATTCTCCCAAAGTTGTCTGCAGCTTCCTGAACCATTCGGACGACCTGGTCTTCCTTCGATAGTTCGGCTTCAGATGCATAGGCTTTGAAGTGCGGATTTGTAGCTTCGGCTGTGACGTCCTTCCTTGTTTCTTCCAGGCGTCCACGGTTTACATCGGTTAGGTGCAAACCTGATGCACCCGCCCGGGCAAATGCGAGAGCAGTCGCTCTCCCAATACCGCTTCCTGTGAAGAGGTGAGTAAAGGATACAGAAAGAAATAACGAGCAGAGATAGACCTGCTCCTGTGACAAGTGCGATGCCTGGAACGCTGAACATGCTACTGTCCGAGATGACGACTTAAATAGAGGCAACCGTGAGAGGACAATTGTTCCGAGGTATGGGTTCATGTCACCGTGACAGACGGTGATCATGAGATGTGTTTCCCACCCTAAAAACGAGGTGATCATGTTGGATATCAAAGAAGCAGATACGGTATGATACGGCAGACTATCTGCCTTCACAGAGGACGTCTGAAGATGCCCGGTACAGAGCTTTATCCTTGCAGAACTCTGTCTAGAGATAGATATTCAGGACTCGGATACCTTCAACGAAGCCGTGTGGGCAAAAAAAAGGCACGAACGGGCGTCATGGGACCGAGATCCCTTCTCTTCAGAGGTAAAGATCAAATTCCCTGAACTGATTTCTGCGTAGTGTTGCTAAGAGTAAGATCAACAATCGGCGCGTTTTGTATGAAAAGTTCCGTTAGCTTCGTTGTCCGTGCTCATTAGGGCTATTCCAAGTTCATGTGAGCTTGCAAATCAAAAAAGAAACAAAAGTACCCATTGGTGTCCTGTGCTATCCATTATGGCAAGAATTTTGCCGTCTCCTGCCGTAGTATAGATAGCAGTGCTTTTCTGAATAATGATCAGGACGCGGTATTGATATTGGTATTGGTAACCAGCACAAGGTCGCAATACGAAACGGCGGCGGCATGGCGGGGGCCATAGCCATAAGCTGTGGACATGAAGTCTCGTACCATTGTGATTACACTGTTGAGTATGTTGCGCAGAGTAGAGGGTTTTCATGGGGCACATCATGAAAGGGATTCCGGAGAAGTCTGAAGGTACAGAGTTGGACAGAAGAAGTCAAGGGCGGTATAAAGGTAGAGAATTAAAGATACCAAAGATACCAAAGACATATTTAACCAGAGCCCTCGCGATTTTCATATCCTCCGCGTCACATATCCAGACGCTGAAGAGCGCAGTAGACTGTAGTAGTAATTCCGAGAGGAAGAAAATTTGGGGACGGCCCGGAAGTTCCGTGCTTCATGCTGGTTCGATTTTGACGCTGCCGTGACCTCTCTTTGTATCCCGTACGTTCAAACCTATTTACCATGGAATATATATACCAAACCGCCCTTGTGAGTTGCTCCAATACTCATGGTATTAAACTGAAGCGGTAGAAAATCAGGTCATATGCAAAAAAAAGAAAACCACTCGCTAACCTCATTCTTCTCTGGTCTACGGTGCATTACTTTGCAAAAACAGCCGCCTAAACTGGTATTCTCCAGGTCTACGTCGCTCAAGATGGCGAGAAGAACAAATATGGAACCCCCGTCGCACCAAATGTCAACGCCTAGTATCACCAGCACCTCTTCTCCGTCCGTGTCGATCCCATGATCGATGGTATCAACAACACCTCATCGAATCCGACGTCCTCCCTATCCCTGATGCAGAGACTGGCTCCGCGGAGAACTTTGCCGGGAACGGGTTCCTCACGCAGGAAACTGTATTGAAGAAAGAGGCTGTGAGGCCGTACGATTGGGAGAAGGAGCGGAGGTGAAGGATCGTCAATACCGCGAGGAAGCATTATAGCAGCGGGAAGAACGTCGGGTATGTTATCTCTGTGAAGGTTGGGATCACGCCCATGTTCGCCAGGAAGAACTGCTTGGCGCTGAAGAGAGCTGCCTTTTGTAATTATCCTATCTGGGTGTGCAGGGACGTAGAAGGTGAGCAGGGTAGTAGGATGTAGCCTGCGGGTGATTTCGTATCGTAGACAAGGGCCAGTCCAGCGGACGCGATCGACTCGTGGCTGTAGAACCGATTTTTCGAATTTGTGCGTCACTTTTACTTGTCAAGAAATCGCACAACAGGCTCATCAATCCATTACGTTTGTAGTCCCAGTACCGTTCTCGACAGTAGCTGGTCATTGTCAGCTCGTTCGCCGCTATCCCTGATGTTCTGGTCACTCCGTTTGACCAATGCTGTGATATTCCAATGTTCAAACAGGTCATTCAGCTGGGGTCTGTCAGTTACATCAATCCTCTCACCAGGAAGTTTGTCATACTGTTCAACATCATTGATCCCGCATAATCAACCGACCAACGAATCAAATCCATCACTTCTCTCCTTGAAGGGGGAGTGATCAAACTGGTCTGCGACCTGAAATTTTCTTCCTTCCCGGACTGGGAACGAGAATATACATTATTCCACATCGGAACATTACTAGGAGCTTGGATTGAGTTGAGATACGTCCGTGTTTTCTGGCTTCAAATGCTTTCGGTGTATAGCATTCCTGTGGAATGCAGCAGGTATCAATCGCTCTGCCTCGTTGTAGGTCGAGTGTTTGCCAGAGAACCTTTTGGAACCAATTTTGAATCTTGGTTTCTCGAGCACAAACAGATCATGGTGTTTGGAGATGACCATCCTTATATTCGATGGCGTTTGGACCTTGGTAAGTTCACATCTATGAGTTCTGACAGCTGAGACTTCATTTTTCACCAGTGACAACTACCATCGACTCTTCTCAGTATGCTTGGTTGACCCGCCTGTATTACCAACCAGCGGAACATTATCGACAGGAACAACGTATAAAATGCAATGTTTTCTTCTCCAATTGCGTCCACCACCAATACAAGCATTCTTTCTCAGTTCCATTTTCGCGTCAACCCCCGAGCTTATCTCAGTCCTGGAAACCATTGGGGACATTTCACGAACAAGGATACGAAAGCCCGCGACTCTTAATCACCTGAAACCACATATCTACGGTTGGTCAGTCGCCAAAGACTGTAGAGATGTATCGTCAGTCTCTCGTACTAATGGACGACCCAAGAGTTTGAGGTAACGAACCTAGTCTCAATATAATAATCGGACTTCGTCGACTACGAGGATGGTAAGACAGAATGGGATGATGTCCACTCCCTTTTCTAGCGAATGTGGATTTGTCTAGTAATTTCTCACTTTAGCCTCCCAAATTCACTCCATCTTACGGAACACGGTATGTGTGTGACTTGGATGCTCCAACTAAAGTTGCGCTTGCCACCGGTAAAACTCGAACTTCCAGTATCAGATCGAGTTCGACCCGCACTGGTACGCGTCAGTGGCGTTTCGCGCCACCAACACGTTCTTTTCTCCTGTTCCCGCTTTTCAGGGTCTTGCTCTGATGTTCCTTTAAGGTGCTACCGGGAAGCTTAATCTCCCGACGCCTTCACGACCGTCTGGCCGAATATGGTCCTGGAAGCATCGTCTGACGTCCGTAGAATGGCAGCATAGTGTCTCTCGATAGTGTTTCCGCTGCGGGAATATACTTAACCCGGTCCTGCCAGTACGCTCATCCGCTGTCAGTCCTTCTGATCTTCTTCGCAGTTCAAGTGCGTTCGGACGGTGCCGCTAGCACGACCGCAGCCATTACGAGATTTTCCACTTCTTCCTGTCATGGCGGCTTCTTACATCTGTTGTTCGACATTTCGTTGAATTCGAATTTGAAGATGCCCGGTCTTCTTAAGGAAGGTTTTGCTACTCTTTATGTCCAAGATGATTGCTCGTTGCCGATAAAATTTTTGAGCGCCCTCAAGGCGCTACTCCTTCGTCTTAGAGAAACTTGGGCTATAAAGGCTTATTTCCGTGTTTA
This sequence comes from Guyanagaster necrorhizus, assembly GCF_019112545.1. Lineage (NCBI taxonomy): Eukaryota > Fungi > Basidiomycota > Agaricomycetes > Agaricales > Physalacriaceae > Guyanagaster > Guyanagaster necrorhizus. The sequence goes on from NW_025064892.1 coordinate 1,308,683, forward strand.
CGGACATCCTTAGCATGGACGATTCTCTCTGCACGAACTCATGATGCCGGTCTATCAAAATATAATAATTGGCTGCCGAGGACCTAGAACTATAAGACGAACGTAACGAATACAACACCTGCTATGGAACTTAGTCATAGAATACCAATGCTCTGAGCTCAATTGATTGTCTGAGCGGTGCCCCTTCCGGCGTCGTAGGATCCGCGAAGCCTGTATGAGGTGTGAAGAGGGCTACGCTTCCGTCCCGAACAGAATCGAAACTAATATTCAAGTTTATTAGTGAGTCTTCTTTCAGCATATATGACAAGGCACGAACCACTTGATAAGAACAAACTCGTCAGGCCTCACATCCTTGAAATACCCCCACTTCTGGCGCTCATTGTATTTAATACCATAGGTCTCCCCCTCCATGTGAGGGTATTTTAAAGCAACTGGCTCGACATCTTTCTCTGGATCGACACTCGAGAAATGACACAGCGCTAGTGGCCAGTCGATGGCGGCGTTCTGAATTGGTCGCCAAAGATTGATGATCTGGAATCGCTTGGACAACAGTTTAGGGACGTCCTCCGGTGGAAGATGGCGATGAACACGAGCAGCGGCCGACTTGGGAGTTTGGTCGACATGGGTGCTGGCGACTGGCTGTCGCTTCTCTGGCGTATCCTCAGTTTCTTCTGGACGGCGCCGGCGTATGGCTGATCATGTATTATGTTAGTGACATACCGTAAATGGTCACGATATAGACTTACTATGGTCGAATAGGACAACTCTGCTCGCACCCGTCAACTCTTTTATAGCCGCAATGCTCTCCTCGTAGTAACCTTCAACCTGCACCTCTCCGTCCTTGATAAACTGGGTAGGCCGATCGGAGAAAAGCTGGAATCCGGCAGTGTCAAGGGTTATCGAATCCTGCTTTTCCCTGTAATTCTCAATGTGTATAGCCTTTTGTCCCAGGGAGTAATTCCTATCTCGCGTTCCGCGAGACTGAGCATTAATGGCAAAGTATGCTCGTTCGCCGTTAGGAGGCGGTTGCATGAAAAAGAGATCGGCTGTTACACCAGAAGACATGATGATGAGTTATACTGAAGACCGTTACACAAGAGCAGTGGTTATATATCCTCTGGCGTGAGTATTACTACTGTATGAGCTGACAAAGGGTGCACCCACATAAGTACGCAATTTCACCAAAAGGTTGCGTGTTGTGCGTTGCCGCGGTCATGTGAACGGTCTCGCCGCAGGATGACAAAGAAAGAAGTCGCAGAACCGTGAAAAGTGAAAGACCAACTCAATTTATCTACGATTTCTAAGACGTGATGTAGAGTTAGTCACCGGGATGCTCGGATATAATTACTAAGGCCGCCTGGATAGTCAGCCACCAAAGGTTGCTCAATGACACTAAGCAATTGCTGGCCGTCGTAAGTTCGCCAAGGGTTTGCTGGGTGATGTCAGAGCGAGAATCACGAACAGGAGAAGCTTGGTTAAGGCGGTGCCAACCGAAGATAGAAACATTGGGGTAAAGCCTTCATGTTATTACAGAACATTCAATAAACAATCTACACTGTAGATAAAGGTGACGCAGAGGAGGGTCCGACAACATAATCATAACATAGTTAAGGGAGTTAAAAGTTGGTTAAATAAAAGAAACGAATGATAGCTAATGTCACCATTACAATAATAGTCCTTCGTTAAAGCCCAGGTCGGATTAATTATAACTCTGATGAATCCAAGTCATCATAGATGGGACAGAGATCATCCCATGCAGCTATTTCAACGAAGGCGTGTTAGTAAGTGTCGACGGCTCCAAATAAAATCACAAACTGGATGGAGTAATGGTTGAATTCCAGTCACCGTCATCTTCTGCAAAAACGATGGAGAAGCCACTGAATATCCCATGAGCATGATTCATCCCGCTATTGAATGCGAACTTACAGTGCCAAGTGCCAGTCAATGTGACTATAAACAGTAGATCAGTACAAAGTAGGTGACCCAGACCTGGCGACGTACCAATGAAGGATCCAGGGTCCGGGGTTGTCAGTCGTCCAGCGGATAGTGACATTATCGCCAGCTGCGCCAAGACTGACAACGTCGCGACGAACAGGATTATCGTAGTTGTACGTGTCGCTTCCTGCAGAACGAACAACATCGAAGTTATGCTGTCGACAAATGAACCATCAGAGATCTGCTATGTGTCACTTAAGAAACTGGATCTTACACCGTGAAGGTGGAGGGGATGCTAGATTTAACGTTAGTTTCTGGATTTTCTGTACGACGAACTTTCAAGACTCACTGGTCCGCCGGCAACACCAGCAGGAACCGAGAGCTCAATGCTTGAGTCCTTTGGCAAGTAATAGATCGAGCCATTAGGGAGAAGGCTTGATACATCTTCAGCACCACTCAAGATCTGAAGCAACACAGGCACAGTTGGTGGTACATATTCTACGCCGTTGACGGTGAATGTGAAGTCGGATGTCTGCGAAATGAGTTTGAGTACTGTTCTACCGAAGGTACCGTTGAACAACATACGAATGCCACAGCCAAGTTGATCGCATCGTCGACACCTCCAGCGGTAGCAGTACCCGGCTAAAAATTGTGTCAGATGACATTGCAAGTGAGCTCAGCCAGCAGAAAACTGACCACGCCAGGGTCTAGCGGCTATTATTCGGATGGGTGTGAGCCTTTCATCCAGTTGACGGCGGAGAAATAGGTACATACAACAATGCTTGTCTCAACAAGAGCGTTCGTGCTTGTAACTGTAGCAGCCGCGGGATTCGTCTCGTTGGCTCCGTTATAGCGCAAAATAGCCGAGTTGATGTTCAAATCAAATCCAGTGGTTCCTACATCGGGGTCGAAGAGGATCCCTGGGAAGCGAAATCAGTAAGTAGCTAAAGAAGACACATAGTTCATACAATAATTGTCGACGGCCTGATCTGCGGTCAGCTGTGAATAAAAAGATCAGTCATGTCGCATCGTCGTATTGACTCAGAAACGAAACTTACAACGAACGAGTAGCGCTGACCTATATCAGACATTAAAATTAGCCTTTGTCGTAATATCTGATAGAAAACAACGGACCGGCAAAAATCTGAATCTCGTCAACTGTGTATGCTTCGACATTAACACCATCAACTTCGATTACGGTCCTAACCATAAGTCAGCAACAATCATCGTGTCCCGGGAACAAATGGATTCACATATTATGGTCCTGGATTTGGAAAACAAAGTTCGAATCGCAAGCCATGTTAATCAAACGGAACCGGTATCTGAGAGAAAGCGTCAGAGAGGAAAAGCAAGTTGTTACAACCAAAGCATACCGTGTACCAGATTCCACTGTGACTACTGAAAGAGAGCCAGTTCCATCTTCATAATAACTAACCGTTCTTCGTTAAAGATGCACAAAAGTGGCTTGAACGGTGCACTTACATTCCCTCTCCGTTCAAAAGACTCGAATCGGGGGTACTGAGAACTGCTAAATACCAAGTCACAGCGAAGGAGAGTAAATGAAACATACGGGAGGGTCAAGGTCTCTGCGAAGGAGTGATACCAATCAAACAGACTAAGCACAGTAGTCTCTGGAATGTTTCGTACACAATGTTAATTAACCACACTTGAATGACTGCAGATTGACTGACCATTGTCAACATCGTACAGCGATGCGTGAGGATCGTCGTCGTCATAGATGATGAGGGGTCCACGAACACCGTCGCAGTATTGCGTAGCTGGTACCAAGTCAGGTCTGTAGTTTCTGAAAGAGTCAGGGGGACTCACACAGATGAGAATGATACCAAAATGTACCAGCTTGGCCGGTTGTTGGAAAACTGTACAAAAATGAATCCCCTGAGGCAACAGGACATTGCGATACAAAGGCGACGCCGTCTGCCCAGGTCGTATTCGTCTGGAAGATGCCGTGCCAATGCTATAAGACACGCGTCAAAAAATGTCAGAGTAAGAGCACTGAAGGCATACAATCGTTGTGGTTTTGAGCATATCATCATTATCCAAATCGTTGACCACATTTATTTCAAGTGTGTCTCCCTGGAAGTGTAAACGTTAGATGAGGAAGGAGGGTAAAGTTGAACGTGATTTACCGTAGTTGCGGTAATTAACTCCCCGACAACCGATCCTCCCGCCAAAGAAGCGGTTCGATTGTAACCATCCGGAGAGACGACGGCGGCAGAAATGGTTAGGTCACCAGAGGTGTTGATAGTCGCGAGAGTCGCGACAAAATGTAGAGCCAAAGTAACAAGTGTTGCAAAGGATTGATGCATGACGAGAAAGAAATGAGGGGAAAGGTAGATATTGACTGAGTGCCACTATAACACAAGCCTGAGTAGTAATGAATTGAGGGCGGCTCCTTCTCCGTTTTATACAGCGACATGGATGCCGACATTCGTGCAGTGCAATTTGTTGGCGATTCACAGAAGGCGAACGTCGGAAGACCTAGACGGCTTTGTCTGATCTAGGAAAAGGCACACCATGTGGCAGGAAAGACGTACTTCGCTGGGACACCGGTAGATAATTTCATGATCCAAACCTTGATCAGATCCGATGGCACCCTGTGAAAATAACACCTTGTGAAAATGACACCGCTTGAGTGAACATCAAAGCAGTCACGGCGCGGCCAAAATGCTGCGCGCAGAATTCATTCTCTAAGAGCTGTCATAAATGGACGGCACTCCAAAGGTGACGTCGGAGGTACAGCTAAGGTGACGTACACTATCCAAGATACGGAGAACTGCGCTTCCCGCATATCTTTGCTAGAGGTCCATATGGAGAAGTTAAATTGAATACTCTTCGCCAATAAAGAAGAAAATAGCTCACCTAGGTCATGACGGGTGTAGTACCTGAGATGATACCGGTGGGCGCATTCCTGTAACATCAAAGGGGGGGCGCTTTCTGACTCCGATAATTGCTCAACCAAAGTGCTGCGCAGGCGTAAGTCGCTCTCTCGAACCACTGAATGTTTTGAACGTTTGAGTTAATTATAGAAATCTACGCAGCAGGTGTAGGCATCAAAGTTTTTTTTTTCTCCGTGTAGGTTTCTGGCGCTAACATCAGAATTTTCTGAGAAAATTCCAACCGTCGTTTACAGAGCTTTCCTGCACAGAAAACGAATCGGAAGAGGACTAGTCAGTCCAATGATCCATTGATCGCACAACTGTTTCACGTACATGCAGAGCAGGGAAGGTTGTACTATAAACTCGTTCAGAGATCCGAAAGCCGGTCTAAAACCTTATTTGGGCAAGAGATTTCGAACCATCGCGATGATCCTTTGACCAGATAGTATGTATGGTCGATGCACACAATACCAATCAGAGGGCGGAAGTTCCTTACCGAGATAAGGATGGTCCCTCCAAGGACCGCGAAGAAAACGGCGCCGTTCTAACTTCCAGGTAACTGCGGTTATATGAGTCATTTGAATATAGAATCCAGGTCTTGGTGGAGTGAGAGCGTGAAAGCAAGTTTACCACAGAAACAGAGGTTCGCCTCGAAACGATATGATAAGCGATATTCACTCATCCGGATTATTGAAGCCGGCGGGACAGGCGGGCGACGCTGCTCGTGAGAGTCACCTCAAAGCACAGTCGTAAAGCCGAGGATCGTTGTAGAGAGCAAACGAGGCGCTTGCAATTGGCCCAGAACTCGTTACGTAAATTTCACAGAGTACCCACTGTTGCATTGTGGTTCTGAACATGGGCATGCAGACCCTATAACCGTTAACCTTCTTCAGTCTTATATTTCCAGAAACTAGACCCAGAGGTCACCCAATGGACCTCAAGTTTCCAGCACCAATTTGATCTGCAGACCATGTTACGAAAAGTGAATGTCTTATAAGCATTCTTCGACATCAATTTAATGCGTTACGATACATACCACACTTCAAAGGTATCGTGACGACCTTCAAGGCCTGCATGTGATGTGGCGGCCGCGGGTATCCCTCAGAAAACGTATACTTCCATGGGCCAATGAGACGCTGATGCGAGAATCGAGAATAAGTTCTTCAGTCGAGCCACAATGCCAGAATCCTCGAAATATTCACAGGCTGCGGAACTATCTTTGACTTTAGGCTTGATTTGAGATGCATCTCAGACGAGTGAATTGTGCTGAAATCATTGCGGCGTAGTAGCCTCTTAGGTTCCATTGGCAGGATTTCGGCCTGGTTCAATTACTTTTGTCCATGAACATCTTGTTCAGATATGCGAGTACCTACTCAAATACATAAAAGACTCAGGTTCGTTAAACCTCGTCAACAGCGCTGACAGTAGACGCCGTCATATCGATCCATAAGCCGCCCTAAGAAAGGTATTCCGCAAGTTAGGAATCAAGTCCCGAGAGAGACAAGAAGAAACTCACATAGCTGTATAGCGTCAGGTGGGTTTTGAGCATGACCTTCTCTCTCGCCTTCGTGCCGCTTTCATCTTTCCAACTTGCAGGCGGCCGGCATTCTGCAGGTTGCGCTTCCGTGTTCAATCTGATCTCGGCGAAACTCTGGAGTAGTCGCACGAGGAAGAATGATATTTCATGGTAAGCAAACTAGGGAGATAATGAGAAGTAATTTAGAAAAGAAGGACGGCCCACATACCTGTTGACCTAGACATATTCGCGGACCAGCATTGAATGGCAGAAATATAAATGGATTTCCAGTTAAATATTTTTGCACTCTATCGTCTAGGAATCGGTCCGGATCAAACGAATGGGCATCAAGACCCCAAAGGTCTTCACGACGATGCATCAAAAACACGCTATAGACGATCCTAACAAGACATCAGGTCGAGTAAGTGACAGTATGGAAACTTTGGGCGCACCTCGCTTTGGGAGGTATGTAATAGTCCTGACCGCCAGGAGTCTTACGACGCCAAACGGCGCCATTTTTGCAAGCTCTAACCTCGACATCAGTTTCAGCCCAAGAAAGGAAACATAACAAGTGCCCAAACTTGCCTAGCATTCAATGGTCTGTCGATTTCGATTCAGCAACAAGTCGTCAATCTAGAGTTAGTTTCACTTACACCGGTGGGTATAAGCGCAGTGTTTCTGCCAAACAGGGCGTCATTATGCCTGATATATTTGATCCACTCCCGGGAATTCTCACGCACCATTAATCACAGCACGGAGATACCTCATGTCCCGAAAATCGTTGTAGGTGGGTCTGTTCGTCATGCCTACCTTTTCGAGGATTTCGTTGCGAAGACGACGAAGGACATCAGGATGCTGCGAAAGCATGTACACAACAAACGTCAAAGTGGCAGCAGTCTAAGAGCGCATGGACATCAGAGGAGGCGCTGGACGGACAGATCAGTACTAACAGTATCACGGCCGGCAACACCAAGATTCATGATCTCGTCTCGAAGAACATTCTGGTCTAATCCACATATTAGATTCATATCATTCTACGGAACGAAAAACTTGCCGTCTGTGTAACAAACCAGGTGATCCAGTAAAGTCTCACCCTCCTGTACTTCCCTGGTCCTACCCGCTGCGATCTGTTCTTTACCTGCACCGTCTGCCGCCTTCGCGAGTATAGGATCCAAAAACTTTCTCACAGCGATCATCTTCGCTTTTGTCTTGTCGGTCCAGAATTCAAAAAGCGGCCAGTAACCAGCGAAGCGCGTACGAAGCGCAGTCTCCAGCTGTGCCTCTCCAAAAGCACGCGCGAACTCATCACTGGCGGACTCCGAGTCAGACTGGGACAGTGGAGCGAAGAACGGGTACGGCAAGGATGCGGAAAGGGACCGTACGTCCTTCCCGAACAAAAATTCCGTGGCCGAATCAAGCGTGAATCGGCCCACAAGATCCTGGAAATCAACAGGGTACCCTTGCTTGAAGCGGGCCTTCATGAGCTTGAGCGCATCATCAGCGTGCCTGTCAAAAATATCAAAATGACTGATTTTGTCCTTGCTGAAGAACGGCCGCGTCATAGATCGGTGGAACCTGTCCGGGTGGGACCGTCAATTCTTTGTGTGGGCGGCGAAGATACGGCTTACTTCCACATATCGCCTAAAGGAAATCGAACCCGAATTAATTAAGACTATACAGTGTGACTGCGCTCACCGTCGGAGGCAAAAACGCCAGTTCCTAACAATGAATGAAAATTATCGCACAGCGTAGGTCCTGGAATAGAACACAGGTTTGTCTGGGTCAGGCGCTTCTTGGCTATACATTCGGTACCGCTTACCTTTCTCGAACTAGGCACAAACGTCAGCCAATTAATTAACACGAATAGTTGTTGACACAAGGAACATACTTCATCAAACTGCGTGGCGAGGATCGCCTAGTAAAATATTGGTATCGCGCATTAAGCAAATATCCCGCAATCAAGGTACCTTTAGATAATCTGGCTCTGTCGTGAAGATCTATAACAGAACTTGAACAACGTGCACAGCCCAAGTATGTAGGAGACTAACCCGATCCTTGAAGAGAATTCTCATGTTGACCGTGTTCCCAACACGGCTGAAAATGTCGCTCAACCCGTCCCCTTTATACGAACGTATTAAGTGCATTTCACGAGCAAGCTAAAAGAGTTGGACTCACCAGGATAACCTGTTTTTAACGCCTTGATCAAAGATAGCAACGATAACACGCCACCCAGGCTTGGATCGCCAGTCCTTGGAGGTATAACCGCTCCAAGTTTCTTTGCAGTTCGTCTGTTGATAAAATCCATGTATTGGACCTGAATTGTAAGGCCCAAAGGGAAGCTAAGCGCATAAGAGATGACGCGGGCCCATCTAGGTAACGCTACTTCGAAGACGGTGAAAAGGGTGTACACCACTCCGGGAGGAAATAAAAGGTAAGGCAAACACTGAGTGAGATAGGTGATACCTGGTGGGAAGTTGGCCATCGCAACGAGTTTGTGGCTTATACCAACGAGAGCTTCCCTTTAAGTACGTTGCAGGTAAATGAATTTTCAACACGAGGCAGCCCCAATGCATTTCACACGGAGCCAAAGCATGCTTCCAAAGAGTTCCAAGGTTTGCTAGAATGTATAGTACCATGACACTACATGCAAAACTATCTGTAGGCACCGAGCAGAGAGAATTTATTAGACCATTTTGAACTTCTGAAACGGTGTATATGACACTCACAGAATGAAGGCACGGGAGTTACTCAATGGGGTGAAATCGAATGTAAGAGCCCCGAGCAGACGAGAACACAGAAAGTGGACTAGCCGGCTGCTTGTGTCCTCTCCAGCATCTTGTTTACCGCGACTGGTCTTCCAGTAGGAGGATGCGCCAGGTCCGTCAACCGATTTTCCCTCATCTTCATCAGCAAATTTGACAGAAAAGCAGGCGTGACACGATGGTCATCCGCAGCCTCAGACTGCGGAGTCCCGCCGCTCCTGCTCCTACTGGCGCATCCGCCCGTTGCACTCAGCGGTGACTGACGCGAAGAAGAAGAAGTATCAGGGAGACTATCATCTTTGTAACGGTCCCATAGAGCATACAGGGCAATGATCTCCTGGGAGATTGTGGCAATCAGTGGAAGCGAAACATTCAATTCAGCAAGGAATGTGACGGGATCCTGGTGCTTTTTTGATTCGGCTGCATTCCGGGACGACCGTCGGGGGTGTGGAGCTGTAGAGCTGGGAGGCTGGAGCAGGGTCGAGAGGTTGTCCCTTGACGGCCGGTGAAACACTTGTGTCAGATAAATGGCAGCAATGGCAATGAGATGTGGAGGATAGAGCAGACACAGAGATCCCCGGTATGTGTCGTTGATGATATGCCACGCCATTTGCAACGCCGCTTCGGACATTTCGAGCTTGTCCTCGCTTGAGCCCCAGTACCGTTGGCCTTCGTCAGCGCTGATTCCAACACCGACCTCCCCTGCCTCCGTCTCGTCGTCTTCATCGGTGCTCGACTCTTTCTTGCAGAGTGCCATGAGGGTACGATATGGATGGAATACTGTCAAATCACATTCTAGGTCATCGACTAGGTAAAATTCCATCTCTCCCAGCTTGGAATTATCGGATGGGAAGTTCTTCACATTGTAGTGTTCTACAAAGCCGTCAACGCGACGCACTTGAAAAGAGAAAGGAACTTACGACTGAACAATGTGCGCGATTCTGTAACGACATTCTTGATGTGCACGGGAGATTCTTCGGCCTTTGCAGCAACATAGCAGCACGCAGCGATGACAAGAAATGGATCCGTTTCACAGTAGGCATTCTTGAGGTAGAACCGCCGGAAGAAGACGGTGGCAGTCGCAATAGCCCTCTGTCGTAGCTGTAATTTTCTGCCCAGCTTTGCGATGGCTGGGATTGCATGAGCTCCACGCCACAGCAGATGCCGAAATCACGTACCGTTCGCAAAATAGATATCCAGGAATTCAAGATGCTCCGGGTCGTCAACGTATTGGAGGTCCTCGGCCCTTGCCTGCTTGAGCGTCGCGCGGTCGGTAATCCATCTTTTGCTGCGGAATGAGATAACGGGCACCGTAGTCGTGAAAGGGCGCCTCACTAGTGGGAGCTGGCCCAAAAGTCGGTTGCCATTGTGGGCGACGACGATGGTGGGAAGAGATGAAATAACGGAATCCCGGACCCCTCCGCACCCGGTGCTTGTGACGTATCCTTCCCGAGGTCGAGAATTTCTTCTACCCCTCTGGTCTTTTACCACCATCATCCCCCTCAGAATGTTTGCCCGATCTGCTGCTCGTGCCTTGGTGACGCCGTCTACTCGCCATTTCTCCTCGTCTTCGGCTCGTCACACCAAGGTCGCTGTTCTCGGAGCTGGCGGAGGCATTGGGCAGCCTTTGTCTCTTCTCCTGAAGAGCAATCCTTTGGTTTCTTCGCTCAACTTGTATGATATTCGTGGCGCTCCTGGTGTAGCTGCAGATGTCAGCCACGTCGACACTCCCAGTGAGGTAGGCACCCGTCTACTTGCTGCCGTGTCGCGTCACGACTGACCGTCTTCTGCAGGTCAAGGGCTACGAAGCTGACAAGTTGGACGAGGCCCTAGACGGTGTTGAGGTTGTCGTTATTCCCGCAGGTGTACCCCGAAAGGTCAGTGCACCCATTGCCCTGCTATTCATTAAATGCCAGCTGACCGGACCCTTTTTTAGCCTGGCGTAAGTCGCAATAATCTGGTTTCTTCATTGACCGTTCTAACCCCACCACTAGATGACCCGTGACGATTTGTTCAACGTATGTTAATTTCTTTGCTCAGGCAACTTGTGGTTCAGAACATTCATTCTGCAGACCAATGCTTCCATCGTTCGTGACCTTGCGACCGCAGTGGGGCGTGTTTCTCCCAAAGCCCACATCCTCGTCATTTCCAACCCTGTCAACTCGACTGTCCCCATTGTTGCCGCAACCTTGGAAAAATTGGGTGTCTTTGATCCCGCTCACGTCTTCGGTGTCACCACTCTTGACGTTGTCCGTGCCGCTCGGTTCACCGCTGGTATTGCAGGCGTCAAGCCATCCGACACGGTCATCACAGTTGTTGGTGGTCACAGCGGCCCTACCATTGTCCCTCTCCTCTCACAGTCGACTTATGGCAAGGCCATCAAGGGTGAAGTTTACGAGAAGCTTGTTCACCGGATCCAGTTTGGCGGTGATGAAGTTGTGAAGGCTAAGGATGGTGCTGGAAGTGCTACCCTGTCCATGGCCTACGCCGGCGCCAAGTTCACGGATGCTCTCCTCCGTGCTTTGAGTGGTGAAAAGGGTGTTGTTACGCCTACCTTCGTCAAGAGCCCTCTATTCGAGAGTGAGGGAATTGATTTCTTCTCCTCCAATGTCGAGCTTGGCGTAAGTTCACCTTGTTGACTCGTGCTTCTGTTTGCTAAGACCGGAGCTATGTAGACGAACGGTGTTGAGAAGATCCGCCCCATTGGCCCTCTGTCTTCAGAAGAAGAGAAACTGCTCGCTGCTTGCTTACCTGATCTCAAGAAGAACATTGAGAAGGGCAAAGCTTTCGTTGCTTAGAAGTACACGTACAGCAGGACATGTAGACTTCGACGTACAAAACAGATTTTTTAAAATCTCGAATTGGATAATCGACTGATAACCCATGAACAGCTAGCTACTGATGTAAGAACACGCCAAGCCACAAGCGTGCCTCTGATCATGATCGCGATGGGTGTGGTGGCGCCAACTTCTCTGCATTTCCGAGGCACCGCTCCTACCTACCGAGGGAAGTGCCGTCTGAAATTCATTGCCTCTTTGCATGCGATGCGGAACGTCAAAGTTTGACCTTGGCGTCACAGAAGGAGCTCGTGCAACCTGAATTCAAGAAGAAGAGAAGCTGTATTCTACCCTGGATGGGTCGCTGGTATGTCGATCACCCCGGAGTAGAGTCAACAAGACATAAGTCTTATCAAGTAGGTTCGTGCATTCTAGCCTCTGCTCGTTGTCCGCTGCGGATAGTCATCTGCCGCGACCCTTTCGTTCCGGTGTACGGTAGTGCCAACTGCTCACATCAGTAAGCGTCGCTCACCGTAGGAGAGAATCGGAAGGTCGTCCCAGTAGTCTATTCTATTCACCGGTGATATACGCATTGACATTAGCTGTCTTTCAAGTCAATTTCGGCGCTCATGTCCAGAATGTGTGGCCTTCAATTTCCTGTAGCGAAAGCTAGTGAGTCGCAACAACCGGATTATCCATTCGGCTTGCATATCTAAGTCTCCGACTGGCTCGATAGAACCAATGCGACTTTCGCTCCTTTCGTGGGTGAACAATTCAAAAAACTCATACGCAAGATCTGATCGAAACCAAGGGGGATTCGTCTTATCGTCGCTGGCTGTCGAACAGACGGCGTACAAGCCGGCTTCCAGTCATTTTGGTCTTCCGACACGCTCCCTCGGCCTCTGAAGAAGAAATATATGGGCGAGATTCTCAAAATTGTACATGTATCTGCCCGGTATTCGAACCTCCCGGCCCTGGAAATGAAGTGGACAGTGGCGTTTGATTATTTCGCCGGTACCTGGACGGTTTGTCTTCTTCATAGCTCGGGCCGAAAACTGCCATTTCGGCAGTGACCAACTCTTTGCATCGGGGTATGAATATCTCAAAGTGCAGTACTGCTGCCGGGCGCGTGCGGATTTCGGCTCCGATCGTTTTAAAAATATCACATCACGAAAACGGAACATGATCTAACAGGTACCACGCATATAAAATAGGTATAAAAATGCATAATATATTCTCTGATCTTTTCCACATTCCTTGCTATGCGTCCTCACTTTCGTTTCTCGACATTTTTGCTTCTAGGCGGTTGCTTGCTTTCTGGTGTTTCTTCGAGATTCGACCCTACCACTTATACAAGAACTACAGCGGCGTGTAAAGCCGTAAAGCGGGACGCCGACCATGCCATTGTCGACATTGAGCTTAGTAGGTCTTCTCTCCTAACCCACTTTTACGGCACTCAACCGTTCTTTCGACACAGGCTACATCAATATCAACCCCAGCGCCAAGACGGCAGTAATACTCGCTCATGGTTGGCCCAGCATCTGGAGCACTTGGGCGTACCAAATACAGGCGCTTGAAGTGAGCGCCGCTCCTAGGTTGTTTTACTGACGCCTAAATATGACTTTCTTAGCACGATTATCATTTAATTGTCCCCGACTTGCGTGGATTCGGACGTTCTTCACACCCCGGAGACGTACAGACATCTGGGACGATGTTCGACCACGTCGGCGATCTCACCTGTATTCTAGAGCATGCCAAAGTGGATAGTGCTATCTGCTTAGGGTAAAGGCTTTAGCCTCGGATCGCGCTATTGGGTGACTGATCAATCATAGACATGATTGGGGCTCCTTGCTCTGCTATGAAGCGGGACGACTACGTCCAGACATTTTCCAAGGAATCGTTGGAGCCGTCGTTCCAGTTAGCCACCTTTCTTCTCTATTTCCTTCTGTTATTGATACCGTCAAAGTATATTTCTTCCGCTGGGCCTTTCGTTCCTGTCAAAGATCTCACGACCGTGTTCCCAAAACTGACTTATCAGCTCTTCTTCGGTTTGAAAACGCCTGATGCTGTCAAGGAGCTGGACAAGGATATTCGCAGGTCTCTTCGGGCGACTCTTCGTGCCAAGTCGAGCCCGCCCCCTGACGAGTTTTTAAAGAGTTCTGAAACGTTCCTAGGGGCATGGAGCGATCATGAGGAGGCGAGTCGTTCCAAGTTTCCGAAATTGGGCTTACGTTAACACTATGATAGATCCCGCCTATTCCGTTTTTATCGCCTGAAGAGGAGGATTACCTTGTAGAAGAATTCAGCCACCAAGGCTTCAAAAACAGTAAGAATTTTGTTGAAGTCGATTGTCATCAATCAAACGTTCTACAGCTCTCCAGTTTTACATGCCAGGAGTAAGTGTGCCGCCCACCATATTTAGGACCTTTGTCAAACGTCTCACAGAACCGACATAGGACATGGAAATTTGCAAACGAGCAGGGTAATCACACGCTCCCGCAGCCTGTCCTAGCGATTTATCCCACACATGTACGCCACCCATTCATGAACTGTTCGACCCGTTATATGATCGCTTGCCTTTACAGGATCCTGTAGCTGACTGGGTCAAGGCCGCGGAAATGCTCAATTCCGCAAGCTTCTTACCACGTCTAACGACCGCAGTGAGTGATGTCATGATTGTCAGTTCATTGTGATTGAGCTGATGGATTTGTATATAGATCGTTGAAGGTTCGCATTGGATACAAATGGAGAATCCGGAACCATTCAACGTTGCTTTGAAGAGTTGGCTGGAGGCTAACTTTGGGGGTTTGGGTCGTGCTGAAGACGAGCTTTAATTGTTCTATGCATTATGGATAGACGAAAGGAAAAACTGTACTCGACATGTACTACTCTACTCTAACTGTGTCATTCTGTGTACATGTTTTCCATTCGCTATTATTTATTCATTCGAAGCGGATGTAATGCAATGAGCATTGAGTGAATATAATGTCCAAGATACTGAAGAATGTCCCCGCCTGACCGCCACAAGGATCTGTTCAGAGATGTTTGCAGGTATCACAAAGTCCATTAATGCCTACAGAATGGTATCTATCGTCCCACTGAAGCGCAACCAGAATTCGGGGCTAGAGACAGGGGTCTCCTAGCCGAATAACTTTTTCGTCTGACCTCCTCTGATTTTCCCTCGTAAAGATCTCTTCTAAACGCGCCAGGGACGCTTATATCGTCAAACAAGCCGCCGACGATGGGACATATTGTGTCTGATTCCGGGAGCGTCCCATTTATGAAGTAGTCCCTGATGTAGCCCTCCGTGCAAGGCGAGTTAGCGGCGATCGAACAATGCTACGTCATTAGATTAGAGGTACGACGTTGGCAATATCGTTATACTACGCACTCCTGGTGAATCTTGGGTTAGGACGACAGAGCCATCGAAACCGGAGGCCATCTTTTTGGCACTAAGAATGGGTAGATGAGTTGGGTAGACTTTCTGGACTTATGCATCGCTTACGCAGAGAGAGGCGCGACGGGATCTATCGTTACCACCGGTAAGGCATCTCGATGTCGATGGGGTCTTTAGCATAACACTCACCGGCTGTGTTAGCAACGAACAAAATGGGGTAGCTTGTGTTACCCGTGAATGGGCCTGCCAGTCGAAGAATGTAAGCGTCTGTTTGTGAACGTGCCGATACAACCTCACCCCGGAAATTTGTTTTCGGATAATCTGGCCATCCTCTAGTAAAATAGTGAGGTCGACGAAAAGAATGACCGGAAGGTCATTAGGACGTACGAGCAGCCAATTCTAATGCCAGCCCAGATACTTGCCCATTCAAACTGAGCAGAAAGATCAGCGTAGTACTCTTCTGCCGCCTCCACGTTTCTTGGAACGGGTAGGCCGTCGTTACATATGATGGCAATCATGGAATCTTGCACAGAGGCTGTGAGCAACGCGGAAGGATCGTCGCAGGAGCATTCGAATGGGGAAAAATAAGTCATGTTGAAGATGATATCTCCGTTCCCTTGAGCCAGATCTGAGAGTCCCTGCGCCAGAGTCAAGAATGAACTTTGTGGCGTGTATAGAGCGGCGAAGACCGAATAATGCATTCGCGCGTAGTCAACTACACCGTAGCCTGTCGGCAGGCGTACCGGAAGCGGTCTAGCGCGAATGGCTGTGTAGAGATCATCGAGGTTCTGCTTTATTGTATCGGGACTCGAGGCGTAGAAAGGGCATCCATCAGGACCGACTTGAAAGCATCCGTCAAAGAACGTCTGCAAGGTTTTGTTAGAATCCAACAAGTTGTCAGACCATAGCGCTAATATATAGTCAGCTGACGCGCTGTACTTCTCTGTTCAAATGACTAACTGGCATAGTAGTTGTCCGCGTCAACCACACCATCTAGAACCATTCGTTCAATCTTGTCCTGTGAAATGTTTTTTTTCTCCGAGTCAGAGGAAGTCATTGAACATAGAATCACCAATGTCCACCCACAGGAAACATAGCGGCGAAGGTCACGCCCAATACGGTACCGTACCTGTGCAATTCAGAAGGATCGATCACTCTGATAGTTCAGACGGCCCAATGAGACGTACGAAAATCCCCAATATTGCAGTTTTTCGCGCCCGTACGCTTCAGTGATTTTCAGCATATCGCGAGCGGTCTGATCGGTATTGATATGTGCCAATATCCCAGTATCCCGTTCGGCGGCCAGCTGTCCAGTAATGGTAGCCTGCGCCCACGCGTTCGCAACACCATCCGGGCGGCCCATAAGCTCAACCGCTATATTATAACCCCACAAAGCGCGCTCGACACCCGTTTCGTAGAAAGATACACGTGTAGACCGCGCGACACCTAGAATTCCAATCCAATTAATAACTCGTCGGGAAAATAGTGGGAAGATGGGGCCGTACCACGGGGATCAAAGCCGACGATGTCATATTGGTCTTGGAACATTTGAGAGTAATAGACACCCTGCTCAAGCACGTAATCAACGCCACTTCCACCAGGACCGCCGTCGTTGAATAGAAGTGGTCCTTTGTAATCGGTAGAATTCACGGGAAGAGGAGAAGGGTATTGAATGATAGCAAGCACGATAGTTTCATTAGAGTCCGGGTTGGAGTAATTGAGAGGAACCTGTGTGCCATTCGCCATGGAGTGAGATGCGGTGAATACTACTATCATCTAAGATGAGCCCCACCTTCAGATTTGAACACTGAAACCCAGTGTAACAATCCACCCATTCCAAAGCGTAGCTCGCTGGGAGCTGGAGCAAGCGTTCGGTAAACCAGAACAAACGAATTAGTGTTTACGCACATCCAGCCACGCAAATGATTGGGAGTCTTGACCCAAAGTTTGAACGAATGTGCAAACCGAAAAGGTGGACAGAAGAAGCCCACGGCTGGAGATTTTCATCGTTCAAGTCCAGCCTTCTTGATATGAAAGTATGTCCGAAAGAACCGCGGTTGGTATTGACCGTGAAAGACCAGTGTGTATACCCAGCATTTCTCTTTTTAAATACTTATGGGGCATGCATGTGGAGCAACATCATGTGGCATGATGCTAACGACATTGTCAAACAACACATTTGCCGTCGTCGCGCTGGGCCCACGACCTGAACACAGTGAATATTTTACGCGCATACGAGACGCGTTTCAAGTAGAATGGATGGGATTTAGCTTTATATCGACTTTTCGCAAAGAACATTACTGCACTACGAGTAGAGAGCGCTCGAAATGCGGTCTGGTCAACTGTCAGTGATTACGTGATCGTGCCTTTTCCCGACCGAAATACATATGGATGAAGCCGCGAGGCTGCGTCAGCAATATCTAGCCGAGGGGGACGCTAAACGTTGCCGTAATAGTTAGAAGAACCGACGGCAGCCGTCTATACACAATTTTGAGCTAAACCAAAAGAGCTTGGCCAAGAATTGGTGCTGCCTTTTCGATCTGTTTTCAGCTCAGGATTTGTACGTTCCATTCTCGTTTCCTTACACGCGACCAGCCAATCATAGACTCAATCATCCCAAGGTCGCATTTAGTCTTGATGGTCATGAATTGATATCACCTCACAGCAAGCGACGTCGTGGGTTGGCACCGGATATTTTCCGTTTGATACTTCCTCGTTTCGACATAGAAAATGCCAAGCATCATAGCTCAACCGATTCCAGCGTCTAGAGCATAGATGTTATACGTATGGATAAGGAGCAGCGGGCAACATGTGAAGTAAGCGGAGAACGACCGACTGCAATCGTTGACATGACCACCATTTCAACCCGAATCTGACACTGACTTCTTCGAACAGTAGTCATTCCTAAAGATATACCGGTTCTTCCGGCCAATGCTTACTACACTGAGTTATTATTCACCATATTCCGACCAGCGATGTTAGTAATCACACCCACGAACTGGAATCTATTGCGCTTAGACTCGACTCTGCATTGAGTTATCACGGAACGCAACTCTTAGGCGTCATTGCATTCTCGTACTTCGTCACCTGCGCGATATCAATATTACCTATGCACAAGCGCATATAAATGCTGCTTTTTCATGCCAGGTCTTCACTAGTTCATCATGTCTTCTGGTGTCACCACCGACCTCTTCTTCATGCAATCACCCGCTAACGGCGAACGGGCCAGCGCTACGCTGCAAAACAACAGGAATTACGCTCTGGAGCCTAAAGTAGTGACCGTCGAGAATTATCGGACAAAACTGAGCTCGGAGTCCATCACTCTCGACACCGCCGGATTCCAGCTCTTTTCCAACCGTCCCACTCAGTTCATCAAAGATGGGGAAGTGCAGGTTGAAGGGTACTATGACGAAAGCATTGCACTTCTGAAGGAAGTCACGGGCGCGAGTAGAGTTGTACTATTCGATCATAGTGAGTTTCCGCTTTGATTCAAGTTCGCAACTGTACTTATCCTATGAATCTACAGCCATACGCCGCCGCCGCCCAGGTGAAACTGACAGCCTAGGAAAGCGCCAACCAGCTGCTGCCACCCATGTCGACCAAACATTCAAGGCGGCCATCGCTCGGGTCCATCGTCATCTTCCCCCCGAAGACGTTCCAGGGCTGTTGGCCAAGCGTTTCCAGATTATCAATCTCTGGAGACCGATTGAGAACCCAGCGACCGACTGGCCTCTGGCACTATGCCATTTCTCTAGCGTAGACCCAGAGAAGGACGTCGAGGAAATTGATCTGATTACCCCCGACAGGAAGGGGGAGGTATATGGCATTAAATACAACGAACGTCAGAGGTGGGGTTATTTCAAGGATATGCGACCTGACGAGTTTGTTCTCATCAAATGGTTCGTGTTCTCTCCTTCCTGCTTCCCCCAAACTCTGGTTGATATAAATACTTGGTTTGTAGTAATGAATCTCTTCAAGATGGAAGTGTTGCTCTTTACACGCCCCATACAGCCTTTGATGATCCTACTACCCCAGAAGGAACACCGTTCAGGCAATCCATTGAGATCAGAGCATTGGTATTCTATGATTGAATCTTGTAGTAGCATACTGTGCCTTCAAGCCATTGTGGGGTGATTTGGGCATATATTTTCTTGTACGAATCGACATAGTGTATTTCATGCTGTCATTACATATTTCAGATGAAATCGAATTCGGGAAATGAGGACTTATTGACACACTGAAGGTCCATAATCGTGTTGGTTGCTTTAGCAAGTCCAGCTGACTTACTCAGGAGCAATACCGTCATAGATGCCGGCCGAGAGAGAAACGAGTGGTACTGGCACCATATTATTTGAGCTCCCATATTGACTTCTTAAGAGAACGGAGTTACTATCAGACATCACTGATTGAGCTAATAGATCTCCCACCCCGCACAGCGTGCGAGCAGAAAATGCAAGCATAGCCTGGCTGTTGGCACGTACTTCTCGGGAAAAAAAGGAAACGAACGACAGCCATATTTTCCATGATGGTCATTAGTCCCCGCGATGGGTAATTCGCCGCATGATGCAATAGTTGATCCCTGTTTTTAGCCGAAATTCATTTTGAACTCATTGCTCCCGGAATCCCATGGCAGGATCAAGATCGTGGTTTTCCAATAATCACGGGAGTTTTTCGATATCAGATAGAAAACGGCTGTTTCGAATATATCGTTTGCAATATATCTAATTCCGCGCAGAAGTAGTGCGCAGCCCGTAATCTACCGTGGGAGATTTTCTGATGACTGATTGTAGCAGACGCTTGCATCATGGTGCAGAACCTTATTTAACTTTTTCAGTTCAAACCCTCGCTTATTGAAACATGATAGGTAGGAAGGAATATTCCAAGCGAAAGCACAAGGAGAAATCAGTTACAACCAAAGGGTTAAGCGATGAGAAACAGAAGAAGAACGCTGGTCCGTCATTTCATCTACTAATCGCATTCATACAGGCCTCGAACAAATCATCTGCTTCATGCGTTCAGAACTCGGTTGAATTTTCGAAGTCATTAATGAATGACCCTGGCACAAATGTGACTCCATGATATTGGGCCTGATATTGACAACGAGAACTTCCTCCGAGAATGCAGAACCTCCCTCACATAGTTTCGGGGGTGCATGAACGGTTGATTTGGAAGTAAGAAGGTTGTGAAATCTTCTGTCAGTCACAAATCAAAGAAATAAAGTATTGCACGACTTGCAGCTCCGTCCGAGTCGGCAAAAACTGTAAGCGATTCTCTCTAAGGTCCTCGCAGCAACCTCGCAGCATCCTGAACCTTCGTTAGATCCGCTTCAGACACATGGGCTGAAGCGGGGGTTTGTAGCTTCAGTAGATGCCGAGACAACGGTGACGTCACTACGTGTTAGAGGTAAAGCACGATCACGTGTATACTGTGACCTGTCGAAGAATTGGAAAGTCCGGACAAATTTGACCTCCCAAGTCCCAAATGTCATAAGTCTGGACAAAGGGGCTGGACCTTCAGCGCACAGAAAATTAGACAACGGGAACATAATTGGAATCTTGGGTGAACAATTGCAAAAAGATTTTTTGGCCATATTTTGGTGGCATTTTGAGAGGTCTGATTGGAAGTCCGGCTGTAGGGATAACCGGGGGTTCTCCTGTCGAAAATTTCAACGGAGATGACCTACTTTTCCTCCCCTTCAACAGTGCAGCTCATCGATATTTCTGAGCAATCACGACCTAGTATGGTCCGCATCTCTTTGAAGGTCTGTGAGAGTACCGAGAGAGAGCAGTGTAACTACCGGTAGACCTCGTCGACTAGCTGATTCAGAGCCTTGGAGAACGACTGTCCAGGCTTCGCCACCAACGAAGCTCCGAAACTTGATAAGCTACGGATAAACACAATCAGGATCAGGATCTGCACGAGGACGTAGTTTGATTTCTAGCCTTGTCTTCGTCAATCATGATCCCTTCGATGAAGTCGCACTGACCTTAACCCCCTGTAGTGAGAAGTCGAAGATCAGACGGCCCGGGATTCCCGCTCAAGCAAACTGCTTATGTCAACACATCTTGTCCGGTATGCGTGCTAACAATCCAAATCCTCTCAATCCTTTATCATTTTACGCGTTCTCAAAGTGGTCTGGAATATTTCTCCTGTTCCTGTCTTTATTTCCGACGGGAGCGAAGGAATTGGCTAGAAATTGGAGGCTTGAATGTGAGTAAGGCCAGGTTCTGCGGCCTGTGTCGGCATGGCGACAACTTCGGACACTATTTCAAAGTCCTCTTCGTTATCCTTTGTTTTCGAAGGTTTTCACCAAGTTTTTGGACATCAAAGCCTAGCATGATAGCAAAGCAAGAAGAAGTCTATGACGTTTCTATACTGGCGGTGAGCTCGCTCGGCTGTTCGAACGAGGACAGGAGGCTCAAAAATCACGTAAACTTCGGATTCTCTACTCCAATTCCAGGCAGTTCGCGGGCGGAATCTCATACAGCACCAAAGACTGAGGATGTAATCTCCCGATTATCTACCTCACTGACTCCTATTTCACCCACAGGATTAATCTCTAAAACCCCTCCTCGCAAGAAGCCTCGGATGATGATAGTTGAAGTTGTTGTTCCCACTTTGCGTGCGGTACTTGGCGACCATCCAAAGACTGGAAGGGTTGGGGATGATGTTGATGAAAAAAAACTGAAAAACTTGTTAATGTACGTCGGTCGATTCTCGTTATTGATTCGTCCTCATATGACTTCTGCAGCTCAAAGTAAAAAAGAAAGCGCCAAATGTAGAATTATTCCTAGATGCTGTGTGGAGCTGTTTGAAAGGGATCGAGATGTCCGTGATGTGGTCATCAGCAGACTCTTCATGTCAAAAGTCTACGGCGGCAATTCTCAGGAGACTTTCCCTCGGGTGGCCCAAAAATTTCTGGGCGAGCACCACATGGACGATTTCATGTACTTGAATCTCGACATGAATCCTCACGCTCCCCAAGTGCCCGGAGTACCGGGACCTGCTTTTTGCCGCCAATAGTTTGGTTGAGCCAGTAAACCAGTCATGGCTCGAAATCCAGAGAGTGTTTTCCCGGATTAACAGTGGGCAGTGGGAATACATGGGGCAGTATCAGATGGAGTCGGTTGCTTCGCTGACAACGGAAGAATGGAATGAGCAGCGCAACACAGTGAGTACTAATCCTACTAATTGCGCGGTTGCATCTATTGACCCGGGAATCAGGTTCGTTTAGTTTGGGCGTCAAAGCTCTCGACCTCAGGATGGGGGACTGAATGCAGGGCCGTCGCGTACCTACACGAGCAACTCGGTCGGAATCTGACCAGGAGAGAAGTCGAAGACGCTCTCCAAGATGGAAATCAACACAGAAACGTCACCAGGGAGCAGATAGCTGAAGCGTTCCTTAAAGGTTGGGTGGTAAGGCGACAGTTTTTTCATTTCTAAAATCAATAACACACCCATTTAGACTATGGCCGTATGGGCGATGAAGTGCGTGGGTTATGATGTCGATTTTCAACGCGAACTTGTCGCCAAATATGTGACATAGGATCCGCTCCCTCCCAGTAAGCCCAAAGGCCCTGGAAGGCCGCGCACGGGAACAAAGCGGAAGCGCAAGGAGCATCGGACCCTTGATGATGAGGAGGACGAGAAGCCAATTGCAGACGATCTAGTTTATCGTCCCAGAGGAACAAAGACTCGTCCAGGTCTAGCATAATCCGTACACGTTTCTGTCTTGGTATTCCATTTATTATCCCTCGATACTTTCAATCTTTTCATCATAACATCATCTCCTGCTATGCTCGTTTGTTGGAGCATTTTCTCTGCGATTAAGTAAAAAAGCAAGTCATCCACGTTCACGCAGTCGAATTTTGCAAGCCCACTTTAGAATTGCTTCACCATTGATTCGATGACCCAGAATGTACCACCGGCATGTAATACCTTGGAGAGTGTGTAGTGAAACTGGATATGCTTTCAGTTTGGTCGCATTTCTGGATAATCCTCGAAGGTGATAACTTCGATACGGCGCTCGTACAGTACGATTAGTGGCTACCAGAGACTCAGAACGGTACTGGTCGAGATGGACAGGCTAGCATCCAGTGAGCATTCGGAACGTATGTACGAGTTACGAGAGATGAAAGACTTGCATCAGGGCGCAACGACTAGTAGAAGCCGTCAAAAAACGAGTGAAAACGTAGATCTAGTGTTATTCCGTTGCGAACGCAATCGACATTAGCGTCAAGTCCAGCAACTTCCTCCTCCGATAGAGCAGCGAAGTAGCATAAAATATCCCAGGTAGCATGCTCTGCCGAAGACTTCTGCATTCAAAGTCAGCGCGACACGAAAGATGAAAAGATTCCGCTGAAACGAGCTCACTTCGCTACACGGCTTTCCAGGCCCCTGCTTCAAGATATGGGTCGGTTTGGTAATCGTCTGAACATAAGATAAAATAAACTAACAGCATCTTCGAAGCGTGATCGAGATGCAGACATCCCGCGTGATAGCCCTTTTCAAGGCTCGGCAATCTTCCTCTGCTCGAGTCACAAAAGTGGGGGGTTGGTGTGTTGCTTGCAATCTTTTCTGTAACCGACCTGCGGAAGTCGTCGGAAAAAGTTGACCATAGCGACGTTGCAGAACCGATACATATACCCTTCTCGTTCATGTCGAAGGTATGAGTCGGAAGTCCTCGAAGAGGCAAGGGCATGGATCGGCGTCACACTACGGAATCGTCATGGCGATATCTCGGGCGGCGCGACCATCATATGGCACGGCGGGCCAGAGTACCTGCGTTCGATAGAGTCAGTTAGATCCACCGTAATCACGCAGCCGTATACTGGCATCCATACAGAGTAGAATCAATGATAACGTACAGTTCCAAAAATGCTGACATGAGAGGGTAAAGGGAAGAAATCAAGAATTCCTAGTATAATCAAGCGAATTATTCATAATGTTGAATGTTTTAAGCACTGGAAAACTACTCGTAGAACATATACGGAGGGCCAGCACTTAGTCCGCTTCTTCAGGATATAACTCGTGCGCAATTTTGTCAGCCTCAGCTTCAGCTTCACCTAATGGCCCAGCTGGTTTTTCCACGGCGACAGCTTCAGGAGCTGGCGGTTCTTCATCCTTGACCATCGGCTTCTCCTCAGGCTCTTCATCCACGACCTTTTCTTCCACCTGAACCTGCGTCTTCGCCTCCTCCTTAGTAGGCTGCCCCACCGAACTGATCTCCTTCTCCTCCGAGATCTCCATCTCCTGGTGTACAGCGTTCGGAGGCTGACTAGGCACCTGCTTCACCGGTGCCCCAGCAAAGATATCTCGTCCTGGCTCGGGCTTGCCCACACCTATGGTCGTCGTGTGTTCCTCAAGGATGACGGCCTCCGGCTCCTGCGCGTTGTCTTCCACAATGATAGCTGCCCTGCCGCCTGGCTCGCCACCGATGGTCGCCACCGGAACGTTCGACTTTTGTGGTGTTGGCGCTGCGACGGTGCCGTAGAGGGAATACTGCGTCGATTTTAGTGCTAGTCAAGGTGAAGATGATAGAGGAGAACATACATCATTTAGGAAGTCATTGCACGAAAAGTCCCACGTCTTTAGCCACTTGGAGTTCTTGCATTCGTCCTTCGTCCACGCATTTCCGTACGCCAACGGACTGAAGTGCACAAAGGCCCAGATGGAAATGATGATGAGGACTGCAGCAATTTGCAGCCGCACCCTCGGGCGCAACGTCGATGTGACAAGATCAAACACTCCGCATAACAGCAGGATGGCAAAATATAGCGCGGGGAAGTAATGGTGAAGGAAGAGCTGTCGGCCCATTAGGAAGAAGGGGAAATAGTGTAGAGACCAGCCTAGAAACAAGAAACCACAAAGGGAGTCATATTTGACGACCTTGGCTGGGACGAAACATCAATGCAAATCAAAAACAAGGCAGCGAGTTCCTACTGCTAGCAAAATCCTGGTATCCTCGCTTTGCCCGTAGAATGAGGAATCCCCGAACGAAAATGTACGACGCGACGGAAAGGGTGCTCAGCCACCATATAATAGGGTTGCCGATCAGATATATCTGACGATGATCCTTGACCCAGAAGTTCTAATATCCAACAATGTCAGTCGTAGGTGTCATATATCGCGCAATGCACTCACGATACCCCGCCGCAGACGAGGCCAAGAGTCCGGACGAGAGTCAAAAGTGTGCCGATCCGTCAGTCCAGCGTTCGTCGTCCACATCACTTGCTGCAGCTCCACGAACTTGGCGAAGAATCCAGGCAATCGATAATTAACCTTAGGTGCATCCTCAGGCACTAACAAGTTCCATCAGCAGCACATCTCTGAACTCGAAATGTTGCTTACATGCAGGATGCGTCGCAGTCTCGACAAACCACAATGAATTAGCCCTCACCGCGTTCTTGTTACACGTAACCTCCTGCTGTTCGTATCCCCATTCCGGAAGCTTAACCTTGTGCGAGAACAAGTAGCATCCCTGCAGAGCGTGCCGCAGTCTGAACGTCGTCCTCAGGGTTCGCAGTCGTTTGCTCGAGTCTTTATCACGGCGGTCGCCATGCTCTATCTCAACGATCCAATCATCGTTGCCATCCCCTTCGAACCCGGGCATCCCGTAGCCTGAAACCTCATTCTGGAATTCGACGTCCGATATGGGAGGGCGGATATCATGGGAATGGAGAGCTTTCTCTGTGGAGACGTGGCGTAGTCGGATTCGGGCGCCAGGATAGATGTGGTTAAGGGGCTCGGTGGACCAGTCGGCTGGTGAGTAGTTGGCGCTTGCATTGATTATCTTCCAATCGTTGTTGGAATCTCGGTGGGGATACAGGGTGATCTGTTGCTCTACCATACACCGTTAGTCTTGGATATATATAAAAAGGGTACGGCGTACGTTTGGAACCACCAGGGTAGTTGTGCGGGTGCGAGTGCAGATAGCCGCCCTGTGTATTGACGTGTCGGATGCTCACGGTAGAGCCAATGGCAATATCGGCATAGGTGTCTGCCATACCACGGCCGCCAAGCGTGTGCTGAAATTCAGAACTCATGAAACCATCTCCCTCTCCAGAACTTCCGAGGAGCATGAAATGAATCTGGAACATGGTCATGTAGAACAGGAGTGGGAGGACGATGAGACAGAGCGCGCGAGCAGTGAAATGTTTCATGAACAAGCGTGGTGACACTCTTAGGTCTCCAAGGAGGTACCATAGTTGTTGTACGGTGCTCAGACCGACTGTAGCAATGGTGAAGAGTCCGACCCATTTACAGCTGACGACGGCACCAAGGGATAGCCCGGACAGGGTAAGCCATGACCACCACGTCTCAGTAAATGGCTTATGCTTATCCTCATTGCAAAAGCCAACCCAAAAGAAGATGGTAAGTGCAGTAAAGAAAATGAGGGGAGAGTCGAGGAGGATATGCCTCGACTGTGTGATCATGCCGTTTTCGAATGTTATGAGTAAAGAAGCCAGTAGCGCCGTTGTCGCACGACATTCCAGAGCGCGTAGGGTAAGATAAGAGAGGGGAACGGTCGCGACACCAAGTATTGCAGGGACGAGACGCATTGCGACATAGGGTACATCATCATATACTCTGTTCGTCGGTCAGTCGACAGCCCAGTGAGCAACAGAAAAGGCACGCACTTTCCAATATCCTTGAAGTCAAAATGCCCATCATATCCAAATATAAAAGCAGCCAGTGTAATTAACAGCTTGGCCAACGGTGGATGCACGTCCACGAAGTACTGTGTCTTGATGTACCTGCTGGCAAATTTACCAAAGTGTACTTCGTCGAACCTAGGCGTAACGTCAGTGAAATGCCCAAAAATTGGAAAATGCGCGCACACTACACTGTTGGGGCTCGATAGATGGAACAAACGTACAGCCGCAGCAACGATGATAATGACGACCAGCAGCTTCAACTCTCCCGACGTCAAGCTCAATCCTCCTGGTGAGTGGCTCTTGCCTCTATTGGGCACAAATCCTTTCGACGCTGCCTCTCTCCGTGCATCCGCATCCAAGTGGTCCTGCCGAGAATGTGGAAATCGCTGGGGCGCCGCGTGAGGTACTCCTGGTGGAGGAGACGCCGGTCGCCGTGCTCGAAAGGACATCAATACTATGAGTATTGACTAGTAAAAGTCGAGGAGAAAGGAAGAAAATCTGGTATTAGATGGAAGTAAGTGGTATAAGTGCAAGTTTGGCCGAATTTGGCGCATATGTGGCTGCGCTTGCGGAAACATTTCGTCGAAAAATACACAAAAAATCAGGAAAATACCGATAAAATCAGAACTACAAATGGAGGACTTTCATGGCATATATAACTCTGACTATATTTCACAAATTTCCTACAGATTGAAACATTAGTATACGATCAAAAGCAACACGTTACAGTACCTGGTGGCGGTGTAAAGAGGACCTGGGAAGTTATTTCCTTATCGAGAACTCCTAGCCCTCCACCTTTCTTCCTAACTCCCACTGTCTATTCCTTCTCGGGGACATTTCGAGCCACGAACCAGCAATGTCAATGCAAATATTTGGAGGGCAGGTGCGTGAAATTGTCTTCAAACGTATAAGACCGTAATATGAAGCAAGAAATTTCCAGGCTACGGAGGAAAAAGCCGAAAATGCGCGTCTCTCTTCGTTTGTCGGTGCTCTCGCTCTTGGGGACCTTGTAAAATCCACGCTTGGCCCTAAAGGAATGAACAAAATTCTCCAGTCGGCATCGACTGGGGAAATCAACGTAACGAACGATGGGGCGACGATCCTGAAAGCCATTCAGCTGGATAATGCCGCCGCTAAGATTCTGGTGAATATCTCCAAGGTTCAGGATGATGAAATTGGAGATGGTACGACGAGCGTATGCGTGTTGGCGGCAGAGCTGTTAAGGGAGGCCGAAAAGTTAATCGCGCAGAAGATACATCCCCAAACCATTGTCGAAGGATATCGGATTGCGAGCTTGGCAGCGTTGAAGGCCTTAGAGGGCTCTGCTATGGATCATTTGTGAGTCGCATGTTTTTGATACAAGGAACCTGCTGCTGAAAGGCATGTTCTGTTCAGCTCGGACCCAACAGTGTTTCGTCGAGATCTTTTCAACATTGCCCGAACAACACTATCGTCAAAAGTTTTGTCGCAAGATAAAGACTACTTTGCCAACCTTGCAGTTGATGCCGTCCTGAGGTTAAAGGGATCCACGGACCTCGACCACATTCAAATAATTAAAAGGGTCGGCGGGAAACTCACTGATTCGTACTTGGATGAAGGTACGACGCCTTCGATCTGTATTGGAAAGTTCTGACTGCCTTTTACTTCCAGGTTTCATTCTTGACAAAACTATTGCGGTCAACTCCCCAAAGCGACTGGAGAACGCTAAAATACTCATCGCCAATACCTCCATGGATACTGACAAAATCAAAATCTTTGGTGCCCGAGTGAAGGTAGATGGTACCAGGAAACTTGCTGAACTAGAACGAGCTGAGAAGGTGGGTGCTTATCGGTACCAATGGGATACTTAGTAACTAAAAGCATAATATAGGAGAAAATGAAGGCCAAGGTCGAAGCCATCGCGACTCATGGGATCAATTGCTTCGTCAATAGACAGCTGATATACAACTATCCCGAGTCTCTTCTGGCGGACAAGGGTATCATGGTGATCGAGCACGCAGACTTTGAAGGTGTCGAGCGACTCTCACTCGTTACCGGCGGAGAGATCACAAGTACGTTTGACCAGCCAGAGCTGGTCAATCTTGGACAGTGCGACCTCATCGAAGAGATCATGATTGGCGAAGATAAGGTATGGAACCGAATTTCGTCCCTAGGCAGACCATTATCCTAATTCCGTTTATCCATAGCTCATCAAGTTCTCAGGCGTTGCTGCTGGTGAAGCCTGCACTGTCGTTCTCCGGGGCTCCACGAATCAGATGGTAGATGAGGCCGACCGGTCGTTACACGACGCGCTCTCAGTACTCTCACAGACCGTCAAAGAGACGCGGACCGTGCTAGGCGGTGGCTGCTCAGAAATGTTGATGAGCTGTGCTGTTGAAGAGGAGGCCAGGAAGGTGAAGGGAAAGAAGGCCATTGCTGTTGAAGCTTTTGGCAGGGCGCTGCGACAAATTCCGACGATCCTTGCTGACAATGCGGGGTATGATTCTTCAGACTTGGTTACGCGGCTTCGAGCGGCGCACTATGAAGGCCAGACAGATGCCGGGCTGGGTACGAATTTTATTGACCATCTTATTTGTTCATTCGCTTACGTCGTCTGGCTGTAGATATGAATGAGGCAACGATTGGCTCAATGCGCAAGCTGGGTATTACGGAGAGCTACAAGTTGAAGCGTCAGGTAGTTCTCAGTGCCAGTGAGGCTGCAGAGATGATAATACGTGTGGATGATATCCTGCGCGCTTCTCCCCGACAACGGGAGGCTGTTTAGTCGGTTGTTTAGAGTGATTGATAACATTGCTAAATTCTACCTTGTAATATTTGATCAAATGTTCCTTTTCATGGCTGAGTTCCTTTGTAACAGTTATGGGCTGTCTTCGATGTGGCTGGCGGCTATGTCTGTTGTCCCAGTTCGATGCTGACAACAAAGGCACTCAATTTCGGTTGATGAAAAGACAACTACCTGCAACAATTACCTTCGGAGGGTTTTCTGTGGATCATGTGGAACATTGCTGGCTCATAGCCGGCTTATAAGATGTATGCCAGACGTCGGAAAATCTTGGTGCTACCTAGAAAATGAAGCGTACTTCGAGCTTCGCAGTTTTTGCAATTGCTTCTGCAATGTTTCCCCATATAATATGGACATGATGAAATCTTGTTGTCCCATAGACAACAAAGTAGAAAAGAATGATCTGAACGAGAAGGTTTCTGCTGATTTCCTGGTTTTTTACCATTTCAGAAGGTACAATTTGAAACCATATTCGAGACGACTCCCCAGGGTGGTCTGGTATAGATATTGCAATTAACTTGATTGAAATGGTGGTCATGGCGGGAGTACCGTGAAGGATGAAGCGATATGTCAGGATCGTTATAAAGATATCGCACCGACATTTGAATTGGAACTTCGATATAGGATGTCCACCGTCCCCATACATACAGTGGATATGGGTACCGCATATACGGACCAGTACCCGCACCGTCAGCACTTTAGAATCCCTCTTTGATTGTTATATAGTTATCGTACGGTTACCTCAAATATGCTGAGATTTCTATTTATTTCGGTATAGAGTGAGTCAATATGATGAAATAGCGCATTTTACCAACATAACTTACCTCAACGCAGTCACCCTCACTGAATACGGGGTCCGTATGGGTACCCGTACCGTACCGTCGGGGTCCTTTTCCCATCTGGCTTACGGTCGTAACAGTATACGGTACGGTGGATATCCCTACTTGGATATCAATAGTCACGTAGTCGTGCTTTGCCGCCGTAAATTTCTTAGGAGTAAGAGTGGCATCATAAAGGCTGCAGAAAGGGGCAACTTGCCAATGAACCTGTTATTACGACGCCGACCGTGGATATAAACAACAGAAGTAAAAGTACGAGCGAAGTCGTCCTCATCGATCGCGTCACACCTTGCCGGTCGCAGTCAGACTTTTCGCTGGTCCTTTCACTGTGGTTGCTTTCATGAATTCGCCTTAAGTCCTGAATCAAAAACATCGCCATTGTTATTTTTCTTTTTGTAAGTTGCACAAATTCTTTCACATACAACTTATTACTAGTTAGTGAAGGCACAAGTATCGCAAATACATTAGTCGCTTAATATCAAACTAAGTACAACGGAACTAAAAGACGAAAAGAGCGCCATTTTATCTTAAACCCAGTTACCGGTAGCATGGACCCATATTGGGGTAATCGACTGCGTAACTGGTCCAAACATTATCCATCCACGCCCGTTCCTTGGAGCGGAGATGTCAAAATTTTGGCCCGCTATCCCGGCGGGGTGGTACGCGGAGGTCAGGTCACGAACATCCATGTATGATTCGCAAAGGGGAGAAATTTGAAAGGGGAAATTGTGGGCGAGCAGTAGCCACGAATACATGCTGCCGGCCTGAAATAACAAAAATGACAGTGAAGTCGGCGCCGTTGGCTGTGATGGTCCCAATGACAATATATTATTATCCGACGGTTTTCGCGAGGGGGAGTTTTACGATCTTGTAGGCAAAATGGGAGTGAGCGGGGTAGAGAATCGAGCAATTGCATCTTCAGTTTTGTTATCGTGTGAGATTCTGCCTATTACGTTAAGTGAACCGTCTAGAATTGGAGAGAAGAATCGGGACGGCAGGTGGTCTTCGGACGTTTTTAAAAGTCATATTGATATCCGAAATAATGCCGACGTAGTGCCGATAATCAGTATGAATATTTCATGACCAGAAATCGTTCGAACGCTGAATCCATTTGCTGCCTGCATAGCCCAAATGCGAAGGTATGCCCTATCTCTTTTACAAATGGATAACAAACACTCGAAATTCATCCTATTCGTAGTACAAATGCCATCAATAGATGGCCTCGATGTTCAATGTTGTCAACAACGATGCAAACCCTTGCAAAAGATGCATCTCCTCCAAACAGAACCAATCATCTACAGCATCACAATCGTCTATCTATGACAAAATCCACTTGAAGCAAGTCAGTAATGAAAGGTACACCAAGGTTATTCTGCTGACCTATCATTGGATGACCAGTAGGTCCCATAAATCCCGCTACGGAAACCAACAGCCTCTTGTCATCAGACGAGATGGTAGCGACATTTTCAGCCGTAAATCCACAATTGGCGTGGAAACTGACATCTTGATTCTATATAGCTTTCTTTTGGGATATGAATCCAACTTGCCTCGTCTGCGATACTCCAACCAACAAATGATGCACAAGATGCAAGGGCGCCTATTACTGCAGTAAGGCGCACATCGTGCAGGTGCAACTTTTCCTCGCGTATTTTCCAGAATTTCTAACGGTGACTGTCTGCAGGACTGGCCTGCTCATAAAACGTACTGTAAAAGAGTCAGCGATGCGGGTACCAACATCTTTGATGCTATCCTCTTTGGCGTCAATGAAACAAAGCCCCGCCTTATCAAACTTCCTTGGTAGTACGGCCCCCTTGAACATGAATTTAGTGGAAGGTGGCATAATCTGGACATGGAGCCGTGGTTCAAGGGAAGAGATTCTTTTATTCGCACCTATTATGTTCAGACTTTCGGCGCCAATGGACCAGTCCTTCATCATACTCTCGCAGTGTGTTTCGACGATAACTTTATGATCAATGGCTCCCAGATCAATCGCTGCATTCAAAATGTTACTTTTGGCAATGCTGGGCATCCTTGGGCTGGAAACATTCTGGCCCTTAGGGTAGAGGGATTTAGGTCAGATTGGTACAGTGATACGGTCATGGAGGAGGACTTGGCGCCATTGGCCAGGTACTTTGAGGATTCTTACAGGAAGTAAATAACGAGTTATAGCATATTGTAAATCCCCTTTGGACCTTTTCTTTTTCCTTTTTTCCCTACTTCTTTGTGTATCTCATACATGCGGTAGTAGCGATGACGTGCTATGGATCATTCTACAATATACATCCAATACCACCAAAACACGACACATCCATACTTTCATTCTTGATCGTAGTAGTGTTCACGATTAGGAACGTTGCATGTATGACCTTTTCAATGACCTTGCGAGCTTTTACTTCCCTGAATTGTTTATGAGCTGCCGAATTGGGCAACACCTTGACACCTTAACACTATAATCTTGCTGTCAATACTTTATTCAAAATGGATAGGCATATCATACCACTGTATTATCCCTTTTCCCTTCAGTTAAGTATGACTTGCATTATCTCTATCAGCTACACTCACTGGAAACTTCCACAGAGAAAATTGCACATGGATCATGAAAACCGTCATTGACTTCATCCCTGAAATTTTGATAAGCTTAAGTTGAACGTGGGGATGAATTCAAGTATGACTGGCATGGAAAGTCGTACTTCAAGTATACGTCATTTAAGTATACAGCTTGGAGGATAAAGGCTATTCATATTTGAGAACCATGTTATGAGACCTCGCAGAAATTAAAACATTAAGGGGGAATGAAAATGCCACTGGCTGTAATTCGACATTGTCTTTGCCTTCCCAACCACACTTACTACGCAATCATGGTAGCCTCTTACTTCGTCTGTGAAACTCCAAGGTAGACGCAGTGCTCAGGCTGCCACAGCATCACTTATTGCAGCAGCAAGTACCAAACTCAGGTTCTTCCACTCCCGCTCACTTGAATCGGTGCTCATAAAAATGGCTAGGTCTGGCCCACTCATAAAGATTACTGAAAACTCATCAGGGCACCCCAAGTCACCACCTATGATGCTATCCTCTTCGGTATCAATGAGATCAGGCCCCAAATTATCAAACTCCCTTGATCATGGGGATGGGCTGCGAAGAATTGCATCCAGAAGAGCAATACCAGATATTGGAACAGTAGCTACTGATAGAAGAATATAAGTAGTGTTCTCAGTCGGGCACAGCGTAGGTGAAATGACTGAGGTATATGGGCATCTATAGCCAGGCTATATAGGCAATCGAGTAGCAACAGGAGATGTGTACATATGTGATAAGTAGGAACGAGTGACGATCAAAAAGAGAAGATAAGTCCTCCAACAGTAGCCGTGGTACCAGCAACGCAGAAACATCGTTCAGAGATACATTTGGAGCTACCCCTGTGAAGCTGGGGTACACTCTCGCTGTGCAATACGATGACAAGTTCACGACCAACAGGTCCCCAGTCAATCGTTGCATCTAGACTGTTACTGGAGGTGAGGGTGTGATACTTTGGGCAGGAAATGCTACAGCACTGAGGGCAGAGGATATGTATGTCTATAGGTACAGCGATGCCAGTTTGGAGAAGGATTTCGCGCCGATGGTGCAGTTCTTCAAGGATTATGGGAAACAGCATGGTGGCCAGTAGTGATGAAGGTTCAATTTCCTCGCATCACAACAGCCTACCTGATGACTTGCTACTAGCACCGTTCCCATAGTATATTCGCGTTCAGTAATAGTAGATGTCACATCATGCAGCTCATTCCATGCCATGGTACTATGATCTACATGTGCATTACGTCGTACTGACAAGAGTGAGAATTGCTAGTGAGATAGCTCTGTTGAAGGAGATCCCTAGGTTGATTGACCTACCTATTTTTACGTTACACGCCATCTTTAGCCTTCCTTTTTCGTTCTTTCCTTCATCACTTTCTGATCAAGTATATAAGGCGTACCGTAGTTTTTCCACCCCTCAGTCGTTCTGCTTTTCGCTGTGCCGACCAAGGCGTGTACTGTTATACTTTCTTCATATCACACATGTACTTACATAGCTGTTACAGCCTATATATTTGTTCTCCTGTCAATACGCTCTTCTTTGTAACGTTGGTGAACGATGTTTCCAGAACCAAACACGACTTCTGATAAGCCCTGCCCCCTGCTAAAAAGACCTCTCGTAGCATCATCTGCTGGAAATTCAGTACGTGCATAATATGAGGAACAGGTGCACTGACTCTTTATTCCTTCTAAGCGAATCCAGCGCTCAAACTATGGAAAAAAGCACATGGCATTGCTGCGAGCGTCCTCTGGATGAGCGGAAAGCGCTTCTCAGACGACTCGGTAGTGACCACACGTAAAATCTGAATCTACCGTCTCCTGTATATCAAGTGCCATCAGTTTCATGATTAGTATGATCATGACCACCCCTTCAATAGAACTAAAATCAAAGGGGAAAAAGTCAGATGCCACAATCCTGAGAGAAAACGACGAGCTGCAATAAATCTTGCAAGAGCAGCGTCGCACCCTCCTTCTAACCAGTGAGCTATATCTTCCCCAATAACGCAGAACGACCGTTTAGGCTGAGACACAAACAATATCTGATGTCCTAGAATCGCTTCCAGGCCTCAGAACCTATTCCGGCCTCTCGCGCGCATAGAACTGATTCAAAACTCGGGACATTGTTGCGGTCTGGTTCGTACTGTCGTCAAGCTGCTGGATTGGGCTGCACTTTTCTCTGGTAGAGCGGAGGGCGGTGTGGTGGCCATTGGTAAGGTAGAATTGCCAGTGTCAGAAGCCATGAGCGACAGAGCTATTGACCAGTCAAGAGAAAACAGATCAAAAAAAAAAACTGAAAGGGAAAAACGACGGTTATTTGACCTGTTAAGACGTGAAAATGCCGGATCTCGATGCAGGTAGGTAGTTGGTGATGACGTCAAGCAAGTAAACGGGGCCGGATGCTGGCCAGATATTGCCGCGTCCGTTCTTCCTTCCGTCACCACCATCCCATTGTCGCTTCCTCCAAAGCTCAGAATATCCTCTGCCTCTGCTCTCTGTGCCGCATTGTTTTTCGCTCTATCCACTCAGGATTGCTTTTTTTTTTGTGGATCAACTGGTATAACACGCGTTGTTCGGTTGCCTGACCCAGCTTGACATTGACTTTTTTTTAGAAGTTATCGCTGAGATCCCGGTTGGTGTGGTCTGACAAGATCAATATGCGCGGTTACTCCATCAATTTCGTTTGCCTCACCTCTCGGAATCCTACTAAGCTCGCCAAGAATACGCCACTCCACAGTTGCGACTTCTTCCAGTACAAGTTATGGTTCGATGACGATTCAGAAGGACTTCGGATTGTAATGGGAAGATGGTCTTGAGGATTGTGCTCATAGGGATTTGCCGTCGGTATGGTGGGTAGTTCAAGCCCGTCTTATGAGGTGCAGTAACTGACAGCTTTCAACAGAAGAAAGACAAGATGTGCTTACAGGCTACAGGCATTCAATACGGGAGAAAGGGTAGGGATATGTTCACTATGTGTTAACCAGTGATCGGTGAGGCATAATTGTGCTCTAAGTATATTTCGTCTGCTGTCGTTTCTGCCTGACTGCCCAGATTTCTTTTTTCTTGTGGTGCAAAGGCGACCACCGCGAGGCTACCCGAGACGAGAAGCACCGATGGAAGAATTAGGATGTCTATAGTCGTTCTAATTGTGTGATGGGAACTGATGTGTTGATGATGGTGATTTTTCCATGGCGCAGGTGAAGTTCCAGTTTTCAAGTTCGTTGATTGTGCGTCTTATTTTATCGCTCTTTTCTATATTGTGTTCGGCTCATTAATTCCTTACAGATGCTATCAGATACCTTCAGTCCATTACAATTGGACCGTCTAGAGTGCCCTTCTACCTCGTCGTGTATGCCATCTTCGCCATCTCATCGAGTTCATCCCAAATGCTGTATCGCCAACGTTCAGTTCACGTCAGTGTTCCCGCAAAATATTCGATCTCGTATTCCTTTCGATCTATCTTTATCTTAAACTCTTCTCCATCAGAGCCGTCGACGTCTTCCTACGCCTTCACGTAGCGCAAGCTACTTTCGAAGGACGAGTCTCGCCATTTGCAACTACCGGTTGTGGTATGGGTTATATCCTTCCCACGGGCCTGTCATCGATTATCCCTTCTCGATTATGTGCATACACAAAGACGAGCCTCCATGCGGCCACACACGGGCCTGTCTTATCGATGCTTGGACCTTGCCGCCTGGCACTTTCGTGGTATCAAACCAATGTCAAATGGTTGTCTTCGCTCTCCAAACAGCGGTATCATGCACGCTGTTTTCCCGATCTTCGAATCGTGCATGCTAGTATTCTTTTCCCATTAGACAACCATTACCAAACACCCCCACTCCTATGTATACTATTCATACCACCTGGATTTCATCGCCTCCGTGCTCCAAACTTTCAAGTCTCTACATGATATTGCCGCTTGCCTTTCGTTGGACCCTCCTGATCTCTATGTATATTTTGCATCGCTACTCTCGTTTCTCTCTCCATAGCCATCACAGATCGCTTTTATGCGGCCACTCTAATCTCCTTCAGCATCGTTACCGAACAAAGATCCTCGTGCATAGATTCCAGGGTGTTTCGGGATTGATGACGTGGCAGTTGATCAGTGCAAGGATGACGGGGGACAGGGAGGACGTAGGACGATAATGAGTGTAACGAGCGAGGCTGGATCATATCGACGTGGGTGTCCGTGAGACTGCGCGTTAGGTTTGGAGTGAAGAGCGTGCTTGATGGCTTTGTGCGCGCGAAGGGAACGAAACAATGTCGAAGCAAATCGTCCTATCGAGGATGATCGGTCGGACCTCCCTCGAATTCGGCCAACGTTGATATCAACCATTTCTCAGGATATCCAATTTGCGAAAGGAGTTCTCGTGTTTGAAGTCCTTATACTGCGGCAGCGCATCAGTACCTTCCCCCTTTCCCGAATAAGCACGACGGCTCTCGCTTCAGCTGAAACGCTCACAATGCAATTCCGATGCGCACCAGGGCAGAAAAGTGTTGCGGGACGACACAAGTACCTGATGTCAACCTTATATAAGCATAGACAGTTTTGTCCTGAGTCGACGGTCAATTGCCTTTAAGCAATTGA
>NW_025064892.1:1347295-1349617 GCF_019112545.1 Guyanagaster necrorhizus
GGGCCACCAATGCCGCTGCAAAATGTGGATGGTGCCTTCGTGAGAATCATGCAGAAGAAGAATGTATAACCAAGAAGTTTTCACTTAAACAGGACTATGAACATGCTGCTGACTGTACTGCTGGGAAGTATTGTCACAAGGGGGCCGGAAAGAAGGACTCAGAAGCTGCTAACTCTGCCGAGATGAAGGAGGAGACTGCTAGCCAAGCAAGTACTGATTTATCATCACTTGCTGTGTCTCATTGGAATACTGATACAGGTGCTTCTCGTCATATGACCCCTCACCGACAATGGTTCCGACTCTATGCTCCACATGTCGTTCCCATTCGTCTTGCAGACAATTCAGTCATTTATTCAGCAGGGATTGGGTCAGTAGTATTGGAGCCAGAGATTCAGGGGGAGAAAGGCTCGGTGGTGGAACTTCTTGACACATTACATGTACCAGCATTGAAAAGTAATCTCTTATCACCCTATCATCTTACATGGGAAAAGGGATTCAGGATCTCAATCACTGGATCAGATGTCACTTTCAGCCAGGGTGAAAAGATCCGATTCACAGCAACTGTAAATGAGAGCAATATTGGCTATATCAATGCTACCACACATTCATTCTCAAAATCAACCACTATCATTGCAAACTCAAGCTCTACAAGTACCTGCCGGATGGACAACACACTTTGGCACAGACATTGCTGTCATCGAAACATGGACACTATACGGCACATGCATACAAAGCAGCTAGTAACTGGAATGAAGCAAGAGTCAGGTCCCCCAACTGATCCTATCTGCATACCATGCCTCACTGGCAAACAGCATCGCCACAATGTTCCTCGTGGCCCCTCAGAGCGGAAGAAACACCTTCTTGAGCGAGTATACAGTGATATCAAAGGTCCAATGCCTGTCGCAACTCCAGAGGGCTATCGCTACTGGATAACATTCATCTGCAGTGCATCTGACACTTGGGCTGTCGCACCTCTGAAGTATAAAAGTGATGCCTTTAATGCCTTCAAGCAGTTCAAAGCATATGCAGAGAATACCCACCCAGGACTCAAAATCATTGAGTTTCAGGAAGATAAAGGTGGTGAATATATGGGAAAGGAGTTTGTCGACTTCTGTGCTGAGCATGGAATCAAAAGACGACATACTGAACCCGATGAACCATACCAGAATGGCACAGCAGAACGAGCCAACCGCACAATTGCAGAGGCCATCACTGCCATGCTAAATGAGTCACATCTTCCACCATCATTTTGGAACCTCGCTCTCCGAGTATTCATTCATGTCTGAAATTGCATTCCCACAGATCCTCTTCCAAACACCACACCCTTCACAGAATGGGACCCAAATCACTGAAAACCAGATATATCCCACTTTCGCGTGTTTGAATGTCTTGCGTATGTGCTAGTATGAAAAAAGGGATGTCGAGCATTAGAGTCACACACCCAAAAATGTATCTTTGTTGGATATCCAGAGGGAGTAAAAGGCTGGCTATTCTGGAACTCATTTATACAGCGGTTCATCACCTCCAGCCATGCTGTATTCGATGAGCATGTATTTCCTGGAAATCATAAAAATATTAAAAATCCTCTTGGTGACGATACATCTCCCACAAACAGACATAACAGCACAGATACTGCTATACCTGATGTGGCGATGCCTCATCAAGGGAGAGAAAACATACCTACTGATAAGCCATCTCCACCATCTGAGCAACTCCCATCATCATCATCATCACCATCCTTGCCAGCTCCGTCCATTCTATCAAATATGCAAACACCTCCAAAATCACCTCTTACTCCACTATCAAGTCTTCCGACATCTCTTACACCCTCTTCACCACTTTTACGTCCTCGGGCATGCTTCGAGCCACAATACGACTCTAAAGGTCTTATAATCCCATCTCCAAACACTGGACGTGGTTTTCGCCGTAAACATTCTGGCACCAATGCGATGAACTCACCAGACTCAGATGAACCCCTTTCTGATCCCATTGATAAAACCACTGCTGAGCCAGAGCTTACTGAGACAGATGT
This sequence comes from Guyanagaster necrorhizus, assembly GCF_019112545.1. NCBI lineage: Eukaryota > Fungi > Basidiomycota > Agaricomycetes > Agaricales > Physalacriaceae > Guyanagaster > Guyanagaster necrorhizus. The sequence goes on from NW_025064892.1 coordinate 1,349,328, forward strand.
TGTCGCAGGAATGACCTTTGTATTGCATGATGATGACTATATCACATATACAGAAGCTCTTGAGCTTGCATTTCAGACAGCAGTAGAGATGGCAAACCAAGCATCTGCACCCAACAATGAACCAAAGACACTTGCAGAGGCGATGACTCGGCCAGGAGAGGAAAGTGAAAAATGGTATGAGGCAGCTCAGCAGGAATTGAATGCACTGCAGGAGAGTGGCACCTTTGAGCTTGTGAAGCTCCCTCCAGGGCGAAAGGCTATAGGTGGAAAATGGGTCTTCAAAGTGAAGC
>NW_025064892.1:1351154-1376107 GCF_019112545.1 Guyanagaster necrorhizus
TTGTCCTGAGTCGACGGTCAATTGCCTTTAAGCAATTGACCGTCGTACTCAGTCTGGCCTATTATCCACTGCATAAAAGTAACCTGCCTGCAACAAAAAGAGATGCAGTTCAATAAAGGTCCAAAGGCCGAGAACTTGAACACGTCTATCATATCAGGGTAAGCCATCTATTTAAGCTGGAAGTCTGCTCACTGATGTTTCTGCTCATCGATGTAGACAAGAGCTATCCCATCTGAGCTTTGTGGCTATTTCATATGGGGTGCAATTTTGACCCAAGGCTACTCAGTCTGGGGAGATCGAAGTCTATTAAATGCCCTGCATTGACGAACCAGTCTTCCGACGACTCCGTGCTGGGGCAGTTATGGGGTGCCAGATGGTGATTGGGGGGCGCTGTTCCTCTGTGGTGCGCACTGAGCCCAGGAGTGGAAGTTCCGGTTCTTCGGTCTGGTTAATTGTGTGTATTATTGTTTCTCTGGGTGGCTTCAAGCTTATTGGGCTCCTAGATGTTCAGTCTTGAGACTCTGGTGTTTGCAAAGACTGGACCATGTCAAATTTACGTCGTTATCAGCATCTGATCTTTGGATCAACACTTTTGGTCGCTTTCTGTTCATGTCATTCATGGCCTTTGCTGTAACGCTGAACATTGATTTGACCGTCGAATACTGAATTTTCGTTCCGATATCACCCCTTGTGGTTCACAGGAAATGGTTTTGACGACGTCGACTCTCTGCTGCTGGAAGCCCATTTCAACTTCTCCGTTTGTGAATACCGTGGCTGGCATTGTTCGGAGGGAAAATGGTATTCAAAGAGATGAGTTGTGGAGGCCTAGGTAGTAGATGTGACGTCCCGGCTTCTCCAATGAACCGCAGAAAGGTCGAAAACGTCTCTGTCGTCATTGACACCGATATCGATGACGTGATTGGCATGAGAGCCAGAAATTCAAACTCTGATTTTGAAAACTGTCGAGTCACATCTTCAATTGCAACCACCATGGCCCCCTCACTCATCCCTCTGCAAGGTGAAATTCTTTCGGTCTCCCTGATAAAGGTATTCATTTTTTTTCACAGATGGCTGGTTCCATGAGATGTCGTCGCAATGGCCTGGCCAAGCAATGTCATTGAAGGTGAACAGGATCTTGCATGTCGAAAAGTCCCTGTACCAGGACATCCTGGTTTTTGAATTGGAGACATTCGGAAACGTCCTGGTGCTCGACGGTGTTGTCGAATGCACAGAGTGCGACGAGTTCTCGTGAGTGATATCTTTTTCTTCTCTATCATCGGAAGGCTGACATCGGCCGATAAGTTATCAGGAAATGATTGCACATATCGCCTTGAATAGTCATCCGAACCCCGAGAAGGTGCTGGTTATCGGCGGTGACGATGGAGGTGTTCGAGAAGTGTTAAAGCACGACTCGGTTACGGAGGTCGTTCTCTGCGATATCGATGAGGTACTCGTGCACCGTTTCGCTAATATCAACATACTGAATGTTTTTGTAGGCTGTGATCCGAGTATCCAAGCAGTATCTTCCCCATATGTCCTCTCTTCTTTCATCTGCCAAGGTGACTGTTTTCATCGGAGACGGTTTCAAGTTCCTGGCTGAGCATGACGGTCGCTGCGATGTCATCATCACCGACTCTTCGGATCCTGTTGGTCCTTCACAATCTCTCTTCCAAAAGCCCTACTTCTAGCCTCTCCATGATGCCCTTGCTCCTGGTGGCAACATCTCTACCCAAGGAGAATGTCTTTGGTTGCACCTTCCACTCATCTCCCAGCTTAGATCAATGACTCTCGAGATTTTTCCTGTCTCCGAGTACGCCTACACGACCATCCCCACCTACCCTTCCGGTCAGAGAGGCTTCATAGTCTGTTTCCAAGTAAGCTGATCGTGACTTGAGCAAGCCCCTACGTAAGCTCAGCGATACGAGGTATTACTACAATGCTATTCATATGTCTGCGCTCATCCTCCCTGAGTTTGTTGGTGTCCTTCTGTCCGAGGGCAAGAACATACAACCGAAGTTTGGTCGTGAAGCACTTGCAGTTGCGAATGTGAACAAGCAATCATGTGGACTGGACTTGGAATGATCTGGCTACGCGTCTATGGGGCGCACATTGAAGACTGTCGCAGCTCTGTTGGATGCTCTCGCTCCATGGTCCCAAGGGATGATTTATGATGGTGAGAGTCTTCCTTTCATGCTCGTTCGCGGTCCTAAATACAACCAGGATCACGCCGTCAACGATGACAAGACCAATCGCTCTGTATCAGCAGATGAAGCTCTAGGCGCATCACGTACTCCCCGAAACGCAATACTGGGTTATTCGTCGAGAGCACACTGAAGGCATTGTGACCGATGTCGGTCAGCCGACCAGCAATAAGAGATCAGGAAGTTGAAGCAGTAATGGGTATAATGGTTTCGTTTTTGCGGTAGTGTTTTTTTTTTGATATTTGGATATTTGGCAGGACAGACGAATTGTTCCCTACTTCATTAACCGGTTTGTTGGCGAGGATCATCGGAAACTTGCGAATCTACAGCTGCCTCTGATCCAAAACTGTGGCTAGGTCGTATGATTCCATCTGGTTGCGAAACTGACCACGAAGTTACTCAACGAAATCTTCAAAACAAAAAACGCACGTTCGGCAAAGTTTCATCATCGACTACATTTTTCGTCACCCCCTCGCTCTGTTCGTCGTCGCACCAATCCCTTCCCTCTTTTTGTTAACTACCGGTAGATCCGTCAACGTTGGAAGTGGGCTCTTTGGTACGGGAATCGCAGGACGCTGTTCAATCCACGGCCGTTCATCGGGTGGATTGGGCTCAGGGGTGGACATCCGAAGGTTGGATATAGGTGGTGGGCCGGCGGTTACGACAACGATTGTATCTTGGCTGGTAGCCGTGGGCATGCTCGTGGAATCGAACGAATTGACTGCCTCAGAACAGCTCTGAACTATAATTCTGTGATTCGTAGCGAGATGAATCCTAAGGATCTTCGGAATGCAGCCCAGTATCTCGCCATAGGTTCCAAGTTGGAAGAGGCATGCATGGATCAGATGATTCTGGTTCTTGCACCAGTCGCAGCCAACGATTTTTGTCGACATTTATCAGCTATTGGTAGTTGACCCGGAGCTTCAGTTGGCGGATGTGCGCGGCTAACAATCTGTGCATGTCCAGGTCGTCGGTAATGCGTTCCCTCGTCAAGAGGAAGACCGGACCTTTGTCGTCTTCGAAATTTTTCGTCTCCATGTACGAGAGGCGCCAGGATCGAGTCATCTTTACTGTGAGCTCAGCGGGGTTTCCTAAACGTCCTTGGGTCTGGGTGATACGTTTGACTAGGCTTTGGATGGAGACGTCGCACCAGGTGGCGGCTTTGATGCATGCGAGAGCTTCAGCTATCAGGTCAGGGTCATTGCTAACGACATTGCCCTGGAAAGCAGTGATGGTCGAAGCTAGTGCCTTCGGGTTAAATGGGATGAGATTCCAAACAGCATGCGATGCCGTTGCGAAGCATTGGTTACAGAGGAGGAATTTGGCGAAGTTCTCAGAGAAATCTGTAATGATCAGGGGCCACGGCTTGTCGAAGGCACTCTTTCTTCTGCGTCCTTCATCTTTGTTCCTGTCTTTCTTGTCCTCCTTTGCTTCGATAGGGAAGAAAACCGTAAGCTTGCCCTTATCTGGGAAGTCGAGGACTTCGAGAAAGGTATTCAGTAAAAGATCTGCCCTTCGGTTTTCGGCGTAGAACTTGGGGCCCGCTCCGAAGGGGACGGCTGCGATGAACTTTTCAGGGAAAGTGGCAATAGCGTCATGGATGTCTTCTGGGAAACCAGCCGTGATATGATTCCATAGGATGAAGGTGCGGGGGAATATAGCATCCGTGAATGGGGTTGCGGAGCCCGTGGGGAGTTTCACAAGCGTTTCGCCAGAGCGGGTGAACTTGTCGTAGGGGAACTCGTCGCCCGCCGTAGGCAGGTCGGCGGTAGCACGAGGGTCAGGGAGTTCGTATGGAATCGGGTGCGAGTGGACGAGGTTTGTCTTTCGTCACGATTCTCCGTTTTCCTCGTCTACGGTCGGAGGAGGTGCCTGATCTTTAGTCAGAGGATTATTTTTTTGAAGGGTCGTATGGACGCGCGTTTTGCCTCGCACTGCTTCCCGAGGTCTTCTGTCTTTTGTTAGGGTTCCCTCCTGGCGTCTGGAGGAGGGGCTCTTCGCTATTGGAGGCAGACAGTTCGGCGAGTGGGGGGCTGAGAGGGAGGAATGGAACTCTATGGCGGACTGGCACTCTTTAAATATGATTTGAGACGTCCTAATTTTGCCAGGACGAAGGGCGAGCATTCTTCTTCTTTGTGACCCAGTGGCAAAGGTCGTATCTCGGCTACCTCGCCTTTCTATGGTGGGAGTTTCGCGGCGTTTTTCCCTGAGAGATCTCCCGGTGACGGTAAATTCGCTACGGGCATTGACGAGGATGTAGGGGGTGGTCGTGGTCGTTGATTTCCTTGGGTGACGTGGCGCGGGCGCTGCCTGTCACCAGCTCGCTGCCACTGCCGTCTATTTCGTCTTTGAAGCGAGGGATTGGTCTACGTCGTCACCCTGCATGGAGCGGGATGGGATTGGGGGTGACCGGAGAACTGAGCAGGGATCTTATAGCCTAGAGGGCCTTGGGAAAGGGTTGGTGTCTCTACTAGCTACTACATGCGGTAGTCAGTGGTCTGGCCCAGAAGAACTGAGACGTCTCAAGACAACGAGACATTTCTCCTGACCAGTGAAGGTGCAAGGACGATGATTTCTTTCGCTCGCTGTCTTGACGAGCGAAATTCCTTGAGCCAGGTTTGGAGTGGCACGACGCCGAACCCCACATGGTGGTGGTTTTTGATCAAGGGCCTCTGTCACGTTACTGAATTATTCAAATTCTAGTATTTGCATCTATACCTCCCTCATAACGCATACCGCTCATAACCCATTCTCTCTCAAAACCCATAGGATGGTCCGTCTACCTAAGTGCGGACGGCACGAACGGCACGGATATAGCCGGAAATAGCCCCTAGTCTTCATAGAAAGGCAACTCACATCCCACCCTCCCTTTCTGCCCTCCCCTCAGAACAACTCTCAGTCGACTCTGCCTCTAAGTGTTTTTTCTTTCTGTTTACATTTGCACAAGTAAGCCCTTTAGCTTTTTTTTGATCTCTCCTTGTTACTGACCATTCCTTCCCAGTGGCACCTAACCCCTACAACCTCGACGAAGTATTCTACGAATCGTGCCTGTACCTCCCCACACATTTCGGAAACCAGTCGCCAATCTGCTCACTCTCGTCCCCCATCTCACCCACCGTCTACACGTTCAGCAAGCGCGAGGGCAACACTGACTCATCCCGTCTCCTCGACCGTTACCCCGCCGCTTATACAGACTTCTGGGGTATGCCCAGCTGCCCTCCCTGCATCTACAAGTCGGGCCCTGCCTGGCCTGTACGCAAGGGTCTAGAAGCACAGCGTGTCATCCGCGAGGCTCGCCCTGTCTACGGCCACCCCATCTCAGGCTCCTGGCTCAAGATCGGTACGGACATCTACAAGACCCTCGACTCTCGTGGCGTCATGTGGACCTCGATCGACCCCGTCGCCTTCGCCGATGCTGGGGAGAAGACGCCGTTTTGCCCACTCCTTATGTGGATCGGCGTGAAGCACAAGACTCTCTCCTTCGACGCTGCGGTGGCTGCCGCTGATGCCATCAAGCTTATCCTCAGTCTAGCTGGCTTCCCTTACATCGAGGTCGCTTTTCGCGAGTCGGAGGTGACCCACTCTATTGCTGGCCCAAAGCTCCTCCCCTTCAACCCCCTCCTTGACCCTGTCCCCAAGTTCCTCAAGCCTTTCACACCCACGCTCGGCCTCTCCATCGCCCCGCTCAAGATGCCGCACTATGAGGGCACCGGCGCCCTCTACTTCCGCCTCAGCAAAGACGATGAGCACGTCGTCCTTCTCACTGCTGCCCACGTCGCTCGCCCTCCTCCCGCATATGCCAACCTGCGCATGGCGCGCAAGTATGGCAGCCAGCCACGCGAGAACATCGTCGCCCTCGGCAACATGGGCTATGAGAATTCTACAAATGCCATGATGGCCACCATCGGCGACAGCGCTCGCTCCATCGAGGTGTGGAACGGGGTGATCGCTAGGCTGGGTGAATTTGTCGAGGGCGAGGATGCAGAGGTCACCAATGCGCGCAAGTACGCCCAGTTCGATGTGAAGAAGGCGACGAATATGATCGACGACTTGAACAAGCTTCACGACGACGTTACTAAATATAGGACGAACCCGAGCCAGCGCATCATCGGCTTCGTCCTCCATGCTGAGCCCATTGTCGTCACCGACGGACCCACCGAGTTTACGCGCGACTGGGCCTTTATCCAGCTTTACCGTGAGAAGATTGACTGGAACACCTTCCTGGGAAACAAGGTCTACATCGGTACGTTTCCCATCTCGTCCCGCAGTTTCAGTTTTGGCTGACTATTATATCCCCGTAGGTGGCAACCTCTCGATGCTCGATTTCTGCAGGTTCTTGTTCCCACAGCGAGAGGACCAGGCGGGCTACGAGTACCCGATCGATGGGCTCCTCCAGGTCTGTGGTGTCGTGAAGGACGACGAGATCTGCCAGCCCCAGCACCTCGACATCTATGGTGAGAAGGCATTCCTCGTAGTGAAGAATGGCCTGACCACGGGCACCACCATTGGTCGCGTCAATGGGCTCAAGTCTTTCACTCGCATCTACACCGACTACGGTGCCAAGTACACGTCCATCGAGGTCGCCATCCTGCCCTACACCGACAACAAGAAGCTGCGTGGTTCCTTCTCCGCCCCTGGAGATTCCGGTGCCATCATCCTCGACAGGACTGGCCGCATCGTCGCCTTGCTCACAGGCGGTAGCGGCACAATGGACGAAACAGACATAACCTACGGGACCCCATACTGGTGGCTTGAGGAGCAGATCAAGAAGGTCTTCCCCGACTGCCACCTCTACTAGGTCGTTGCCTAGGTTCATGCATTTTTTAAATGCTAGCTAAAACTCAGGTCTTGTTCTTTTTTTTCTTCTTTACTTCCCTTTTCGTGCATAACTAACGCCATCTCTCCTTGATATACAGGTAGACCTCTTGGACTTGTCAACTCATCATGTAGGTCCTGAATGAGTCAGTTCGTTGTTGGTCAGCCCTTGTATGGTATCACGTCTTTCTGCTTCTCGGACATTCACAGCATATCTTTTTGTCATGTCTTTTGTACTACTAGATGTTGTACTTTGAAATTAACAGTGTTCATGCATGTTTCTAACTTGGGTGCGATTAAGTAAAAGTTTGATACCAAAGGTAAAGTTTTACACAGGCACTTGTCGTTCTGGTGCTAAGTCATGCTTTGTGACTTTTCTCTCTTCTCTCTCGCTCGCCGACTTCAAGGTGACGACTAAGAGTCTATGTCAGCTTCATCTCGCAACTTTGTTCCACAGATGTAAGTGCCATCGTTTGTGGGGAGTTCAGGATGCAGCAACTGACGAGATCCACGGTGAAGTGAAGGTCTTGGGGTACAGTTCCGTCTCTGTTATTGACTCGACGACCTCTTTGCTCTCGTGTATGCCTAACCTAACGGACATCAAGCAGCAATATTCTTTGTGCGATATTCTTTCGTGTGAGGAGGGCCTTACCGAACGGCTACCACCCATCTCGTGCCTCGTACTTGTAGGTGCAGAGTAGCGTGCAGAATAGCCAGGTACTTCGCCAGTCCTGGTCCTTCGTCTCTGTCATACCATGGTTCAATTCTTATCCACGTCCGTTGAAGCTAACGCTAGTCAGAATCGAAGGCGTATTCTCCACCCACGGGAAACCGTAGGAAAACACGATAGACTCAAATCAGTGGCGAAAGATGTTGGGGCCTTGGCAGGATCTTGGGCCGAAGTTCGATTGGCGAGACGTTGGAGGACTGCCGGCCTGACGGAGTCAGCGTTTCCCAACCCTCGTATGTAATCTATTCAGCTAGTCGAAGCTGTCCTTCCTTCAACCTTCGAACACAACCTCCCAATACACAGGTGCAACGGATCCCTCCAACAGCTGGACATTTTGGAAGATGAGGGTGGCGTCTGCTTCTCCACCTGCGCGCGCACGGTGTTGGTGCTTCTAGCACGTTCTCCACTGCGTGTCTTGCTACGATTACTTGCTGTCCCACTCAATCCGGTTGGTGCTAAATTGACCATTGTTTTTGGCAGAAAGCGAACCGAAGCTACGAAATCTCATTGTTAAGTGGAAGTAGTGTGATAAAGATAACGACTCACTGCGGAGGTTTCAATCAATGGCATTGAGACTGAAAGAGAGGAGCAACCGATGTCTCAGAGAGATCCGATTACAAACTCCTCACCGGTTCGGTCACTTGCTCGAACGGTTCTACCACGACACTTGTACGTCGATCACCGTTCGAGTCGGTCAACGACTTCATTGGAAAGACGGATACGTATTGCAACCCATCTCTGCGTGATGATCCATGGCCTAGTCATTCATGTTGAGATTGACCTTGGCCGCCTAGTCGGTCCATTCACCCAACGGTGGGGTCGCTTGACTGATATTAGGAGCACCATGGCTCCTTAAGTAGGAGGCCATTGACCTAGCAAAGTGTTAGCAGTAGAACTGAAGAAACGGTAGGGAAGAACGTACGTATGTCTTGCTGGTAATGAGAACATCGACGAATGCCTATGGGTAGAGTGAGTAAACTGCTCGCTCGCACGCAATGACGGCGGTGACGTACCACGGAGGGGTAGCGGAGAAGGATAGCCACAGATGAGGATGAACGTCCCACAGCTTCTGAAGAGAGGCCGAGGGCGTCGTCGTCTCAAGAGTAGCGTTGAGTATGACAGTTCATCCTTGGAAGCCAAGAGAGAAAGCGAAACTTTTGTATCTTTAGGACCAATTGTGGCCTATTTGTCTCATGTTTCGTATCCGTAAGGATCGATCAACCTGCGTCGATCGCTGTTTTTCCAGTTTCAGACAAGTCTTGACTCAGGACAGTCGGTCAATAAAAAGATACGGCGTACATGCTGTGGAAGCAGACTATGCTGAGGAACAAAGGCAGAACCCGGTAGGGAGGTGAACGTGAGTCAGGGCGGTCGTCGGGGTAGACAAATTGGGTGAGCGGAGTTTGATCGATCGTGTTCAGATACACGTGATCGCATGTCAACTGGAATTGATGATAGGCCCCTGTTTCAATCCTTGCCACACACAAGTAGCATATTGTTTTAGTGCTTAAATTTTGAGATGGTTCATTTTCTTGTGACAATTCCAATGAATTTCCTACTTCATTGACAATCTCAACACAGAGTGCAAGCCTACTTGATCTTTGAGCCACTCATATTAAAATTAAGAAGCTATAAATAGAGATCAACATCAATATAGTTTCAAAGATTAAAGGGTATAGATGTAATAAGTTCCACCACAAAGGCAAAGTCCAACTGAGCTCATCCTATCAAATGGCTTATGCATGCAGAACAGTCACTATTCACTCACTCTATTGCATTAATTCACCAACTGTTATCTAAATCCATGGCTTCAAGGTCAGCTGCTGTAACTGCACATATCTACACTGAGCATCACAGTAACATGTCAAGAGTAGCATCAACAGGAATGAGGTTCCTGGTTGTCTCATCCATACATTAAATGAAATACCTAGTAAAAAATATTGGCCAGTAAACTCTCTGGTGGTGAGCCTGATGAAATCCTGAGGCTGAACTCAAATAAAATAAGCAGTGAAATGTGTCTCATATCTGTTATAAATATAATGACTAATGACAAAATCTACAAGCTTATATGCTATTGTGAAATCCTTTTGCAGAGCTTGTAATCCACCAGAATCACTATCTGAATATGCCATAATAAGTCTGATGTTTTCATTGAAGCACACTCCAATATCACTGATGAGAACCAGAGTTGGACATGGCTCTTCATCTTTCTCATCAAGAGGTGGGACCAGTCAGTGTTCTATTATAAAGTAGTGGACATGTCAAATCAATAGTGCATGAAAAAAATGGACATTATTCTGGAGATGCTGAGAGCCAAGCTTAGCACCATTGTACAATGAAAATACTGATAAGACTTATAGTGTTGCAGTAATTGTTAATATGATCTCAATGCCTCTGCTATTTGTTGAGGTAGATGGTGTTGCAAGCAGTGTTGTAGATAGAGTTGTAGCCAAAGTTGAAACAAAAAAGATGTAAAAGTAATATTGAATCTATGTGAGAGAGAGTTCACCAGTCAGTATTGAAGGATTACTATCACTTGTTATAGTAAGAATTGATGAAGAAGTTCACTATCTTTCAACACTATATACAATCTCCATTGGATCCTATTACAGTATATGCTCATGTTGGCTAGAAACAACTATTGAATTGAGAGATACATCAGGATCATGTGTGACTTTCTCATGGTAATGAGTTCTGATCCAGCTTTTTAGTGCAATTGTTAAAAGAGACTTGCCATAAATTAGGGATTACCAGCTAATCTAATCTTACAATTATGAATGAGATAGTCACATATATTAGGCAGCAGCTCTGAGAATACCCATATGTCTTAGGCTTTAGCATTAAGAATGACAAGTGCTATAAATCATCAGAAAGGACAAATACCACAATAAAATAAGCACACAGCAGTGAAGTCTCCATAGGTCTCAGCTACATCTGTAAAGGTGTCAAATTCAATCAATAATTAATGGGAAAAAATGAAAGATAAGATTAAAAGTTTCTAACAAACATCTGGTTAATAAAGTCAGTTACTAGATCTGAGACTGAAAGGGGTTGTCTTGACTTTCTTCACTGAAGCACCAAACAAACTGTAGAAGATCATTTCATAGGAATATTGAAAACACTATTTGTGTCTAACAATTATTTATTAGTTCAATATGAGTGACACTCTACTGATATAATGGATTTGCCCTATCAATTCACTATCTCAGACTTGAAATGAGATGACCTCTTCTCCTTGTACATCTCTTGTGCATTCTTGATGCATGCATCTTTGAGTCATTCCATGATATCACCCTATTTATAATTCTCTGAGTCCTGCTTATCAGTGTGGCCACAAAGTGACAGCTTGATCCTTTTGATGATGGACACCATCTGACACAACTCTTCATCAAATGCAGCCTATTCCTGGGATGATACACCCATTGGAAAAGAGGTTCCAGTGAAGAGAGCAACTGTATTGATTTCAATCCTGATCATGAGTATCTCAATAATGCATGAGAATGCAAGTCTGTGCAGAGTTGCAGTCCACCAGTTGAGACAAGGCTTTTCATTGAACAAAGAGATAGTGATGGTCAAGTCAATGACATTCTTGAGGAAGAGCAGCTCTGGAATATTATCCTCAGCACCATCGCTTCATACATGAATATAGTGATATCATCCTCCCCCTTACACGACTCACCTGCAAGGGAACCCCATGGAAATTTGATGACAAATGCTTGGCCACCTTCAATGAGTTGAAACAGGCCTTTACACATGGCCCCATCTTTACCCACTGAGTCCCTGATCAAAAGATAGTGGTGGAAACTGATGCCTCCAACTATGCAATTGCAGCTATCCTCTCCATCTATCTTGAAGATGGCGAAATTCACCCCATCGCTTTCCACTCCCGGAGCCTCCACAATGCTGAACTCAACTATGACACCCATGACAAAGAGCTTCTAGCCATTTTTGAAGCCTTTAAACATTGGCAGCACTACCTTGAAGGCTCCGTGGACTCTATCGATGTCGTAACAGACCACAAGAATCTTGAATACTTCACCACCACTAAGATTCTAATCCGCCGACAGGTCTGCTGGTCTGAATACCTATCCCAGTTCAACCTAGTAATCCAGTTCTGCCCTGGAAAACTTGGTGGGAAACCGGATGCACTCACTAGATGATGAGACATCTACCCTAAAGAGAGGGATAGCCAATATGCCCAAATCAACCCCCACAATTTCCGACCTGTGTTTACCCAAAAACAACTCTCTACATCACTCTGAGCAACCTATCTCGAAGGCCCCACCCTATAGGCTAGTGCCATCATGAATATTGACAAACTCCACACCGATATCAGACAAGCACAATCCTCTGATGCTATGTCCTCCGACAGCCTCCGCTAGGCCAAGGCCGCTTCTGAATCCTCTCCCTCTCAATAGTCCATTGATGAATCCAACATCCTTCGCTTTGAAGGCTGCATCCATATCCTGGACTCTGATGATCTCCGTCTCTGTATACTACAGAACAATCATGACCACATCTTGGCAGGTCACTTTGGTCAAAACCAGACATTAGAACTAGTCCAGCAGAACTACACCTGGCCAAAGATGTGTGAATATGTCTGACACTATGTTAAGTCCTGCACAGTTTGTGGGCACAACAAGGCACCCAGACACCGCCCCTATGGGTTACTGAAACCTCTGCCAGTTCCTGAATGGCCATGGGATTCCATTTCCATAGACTTCATTGAACAACTACTGGACTCCAATGGATTCACCGCCATCTTAGTAGTCATAGACCAAGCTAGCAAGCAAGCCATCTTCATTCCCACTCATGACACCATCAACTCCATGGAGCTTGCCCAACTTTTCCTTATCCACGTATTCTCCAAACATGGGGTACTCAGTCACATCACATCAGACCACAGCTTCGAATTCGTCTCCCAATTTACTCATGCCTTAGCCATGGCCCTTGACATGGAACTCCACCTTACCTCTGGTTATCATCCAGAGGCTGATGGCCAAACTGAACAAGCAAACCAAACCCTGGAACAATACATCTGCATCTACTGCTCCTACCAACAGGACAACTGGGACACCCTCTTACCCATTGCTGAATTCGCCTACAATAATGCCTCTAACGTGTCTACTGGAATTTCTCCATTCTTTGCTAACAAGGGTTACCACTCCAACATCACCGTTCACCCTGAAAGGGATATCGTCTCTGCCCGGGCCTGAGATTTTGCAGTCAACCTTGATGAACTCCATCAATTACTGAAAGATGAAATTTCTGAAGCCCAGTCTCACTACAAGACCCAAGCAGACAAGCACCGGATTCTGGCACCTCCGTTCACAGTGGGGGACAAGATCTACCTCAGCTCCAAATATATCAAAACCACCTGCCCAACCAGAAAATTCTTGGAGAAATACCTTGGTCCTTTTGAAATCATAGCCCAACCTGGTATCCACTTCTTTACCCTGAGGCTTCTGCCAGACCTCCAGTCCATTCACCCCATCTTCCATGTGTCACAATTGAAACCCATAGAGGAAAACACTATTCCTAACCAAATCCAACCATCAACGCCTCCAGTCGAAGTTGACAGAGAAGAACATTTCAAAATAGCCCAAATCCTCGACTCTAAACTGGACTGCCAGTTCCGCTGCCCACTGCTGTACAAAATCCAATGGCTAGGATATGAAGGTACTAACAAAGAATTTGCTTGGTTACCAGCCTCCGAGTTCTCCGCTGATGAATTTATTGAAGAATTCCACCACCGATACCCAGACAAACCAGGACCCTTGTCCAAAGTTATTCAAACATCCCATTCCTAATACAGTGCTACTCTGGACACCACCATCACCCCACCTTACCATTTCAATTCTAACCACTAATTACCACTGTTCAATCACCCTTCCTACACTTTTAAAGTCAAAAAAAAAAAAAAATTTTGTATTTATATTTTTGTCCACCACCAACATCCAATGCCCTTTTCTATATACATTTTGTACAAAACATTTTACAAAGAAGCGGAACTCAAACTCTCCCCTCGCTCCTTCAACTCCTCTATATCCTCATCCAGCCTCTTCAACATCACCTCCCGAAGATCCTCCATCTCCTGATCCCTCTCATCCTTGAAAATCAGTTGGGCCTTCTTCTAGACCTCCACCTCGGACTCCGAAAACAGCTCCGAAGGAGACGACATATCATTAGAACCATAGTCATCTTGAAGATCTGCCACAGTATTGCAAACATCTGCCACCTCGTCTGCCAACTCATCCATATGATGCATCAACTTGCATATCAATTTTGAAAGTTGGTAGAGACCGGCGGAGACCTCCACACTGCTGATCACCTCACTTGCGGTGACGCTCTTGTTGAACGAATAGGCAGTTTTCTTGATCTTGCAGCAAGAGCAAGTCCGCCCTTGACTGGCACCTTCAGTTACTAGGCATGCATAACACCGGGCACTATCTTGACGACAGTGTACACAACTCTCTAAAAACAAAAAAAGCTAAGTTGAGCCATGAAAGAAAACCAAGACACTTACTTTCACCATCCAACAATTCCTTGCCCCCTGCCAGTCCCGCCACTTCCAACTTTGCCTGCTTTTTGGGGCTAACAACCACCTCTGTCTCACTGCCATCCACTATGCTCTTTGACCTGAACTTGTGTTTATGGCCTTTCTCCACTGGACCCGCTGCCCTTCTCTTTCTCTTCTGCACCCTCTTCCTCCTCTCCAGAGTCCCCTCGGATTCCTCAGACTCATCATCCCCCTCAGTCCCCTTGTCCTGTTCATCATCAGATTCCAGAGGTGTAGGGTGAGTCACCTTCTTGAAGCAAAGACCAAGGCCAGGACCAAACTGTTCTGCCAACACTCGATGCAGCCGAAAATCAATGGCCTCTGTGGGAGTCATCTGCAATCCATCCTCCATAACCATCCTCTCTGGCTCTATCTCCTCAGCCTCAGCCCTCGCCGCTGCCTCCATGGCCTCCCTCTCCTCAGCTTCCCTCTGAGCCGCCCCTTTCAACACCTCCTCTGCCTCCTTAGCCTGCCTCTCTGCAGCCTACCAAACCTCCTTCCTCTTCCTCTCCAACTCCTCCTTCTGCTTCTTTTTCTGCATCTCCTGGACCACATGGTCCACCCAGACCCTCTCCTCCCGCTCCCGCTCCTGCTCCCCTTGCCATTCCAAATGGCTCTCCATGGCCTCCACATATTCCTTCTCCACAGTTCACTATTCCAGACGAAACAATTCTTTGGCCTCTTCAGGGTCATCAGGGGTGGATTCCCTCACTAAAGACTCAGGAGTGCATGAGCGATGATACATGGTGAGCGATGACATAAGTGAAGATGGTGGTTTCAGATCAAGCTGAAAAAACTCCCACAGCCACCAACAATCTTCCATGTGGCCCCACTGGCCATCGGGATCTGTGCTCTTGAGGGCAAGAACACTAAGAGGGGGATACTGTTATGCACATGCTGCCGGCCTCCATGTCACCTCAACCAACTGCAAATCCAATCACACTACCCACTGGACTCCAACCACTTCCCATTATCTACTAATTTCATTTCACCAGTATCATTTCACATTCGTATTTCACATTGTAATATCTAGACCCCGAACTTGGTAACAAATACTGACACTGGAACCCAATGGAACCTGACTTGAAATTAGCTACCATTAGTATATAAAGCCATGTACATCATCATAGCTACTCAGTTTGAATATCAACTTGGATAAGCCATCTACACTTCATACTCACCCCTCTCTATCTCATCCGTCAGATTCCACTCTGAAGGATACTCCTGTTCACTTCTCTGATAGAACTCCATTCTGTCCATCCAGATCCTTGGGCTCTGACTCAAGGGTGATGTTGCCAATAGCTTCATCAATGCCCATGCACTCTGCCGGACTCTGTGTGTGCACTTAAGCCCACTCGATTAGCATGTTCCTAACAGAGTATGGCTCTGATTGTACCTTCACTAGAGTTGGCTTCCACTCAGAACTTTCCATCTTGGCTTAGTATAGCCAAAATGACATCTTCAGCTAATTGGTATTTAAGTTTGTCAAATGCCATCTGTTGGAAAATTCCTCAAGTCCATGGGGAATTTCCAGTTAGCTGTATCATCAGTCACACTATTTTGCTGTAATCCTGGATGAACCATTGGTAGAAGTTGGTGAATCTGAGAAATGATTGTAGCTCCTTCTTCTTAGTCGGTTCTGGCCATTCAGTTACTCCTGCCACTTTGACAGGGTCTATCCTGATGCTTCCTTCACTGATAATGACTCTAAGGTATTTGGTTTCTAATACCTCAAACTCACACTTTTCAGTCTTGAGAAAGAGTCGATGCTTTCTCATCAAGAATAGCACCTGTCATACTACCCTTCAGTGTTCTTTCTTGTTTTTAGACATAATGAGTATGTCATCCAAGTAGATTGTAACCTTTCCCATGGCAATGAGATCTCTGAAAATGTCATTCATCATCCACTGGAAGGTGGCCGATGAGTTAGTCAGTCCAAAGAACATAACCATTGATTCAAACAAACCATGATTAGTTCAAAAAGCAGCCTTCCACTCATCGCCTTCTTTGATGTGTACATTGTTGTACCTCCATCGAACGTCTAGTTTGGTGTAATATTTTGCATCCTGGAGTTTGTCCATTAGTTCCATGATCAGTGGAAGTGGATAGTGGTTCTTGATCATCATTTTATTGAGCTTCTGATAATCTTGTACTGGTTGGAGTTTCCTGTCCTTCTTTTTGACGAAAAAGAAGGGGGACACCATCAGTGATTTTGATGGTTGGATCCTTCCACTAGATAGGTTCTCTTTCAGAAACTTGTCTAGCTCTTGTTATTCATTATTGCCTAGTGGATAGCACTTGCAATCCAGGTTGGCATTAGCATTAGAGATTAGTTCGATGGCATGGTCCCAGGGTTTCACATCAGGTAGTTCATCAAAACTTTCTTTTTCAAATAAATCCTGATAGTCACATGCCCATTCAGGTACCAATTCTTCGAATGTCCTTTCCTCTTTTCCAGCATTGGCTTTTGCCACTAGATCATTAGCATAATATACTGTCTGAATGCTAATGGCCCTTTGTAGGTTGATGGTGAGAATGATTTCACCATCTTCTATTTCTTCATCCCATCGGTCCTCAGGATCTTCATCTAGTAGTTCAAATAGAATCTTCCAGCATTGACATCGAGCAAAAATAATACGTCTGGTCTTCCAATTGATCAGCAGATTGTGTCTGATCAGCCAATCATGACCAAGGAATATCTCTTTTGTTCTTAGGTTGGTTACTGCTAAGTCAATTCATTCCAAATGATTGCCGATGGTGAGCTTAAGCTTTACATATTCAGTAATCGATCTAGCTTGATTCTTTGTCCCATCTGTGTTGTAGACTGGGATAGGTGCCACTATTGCCTGAGTGGGTAATTGATGCTTATTGATGAAAGCCCGGTTGATGCTACTTTCTGTGCAGCTGCTGTTGATCAAGGCAGTGACTGCATGGGTTGATCAGGACGTTAATGTCTCAATCTGTGCTTTGGCTAGTAAATCCTTTCTCAGAGATTTGGCTCATCAGATGAATTTTCATGGCCTGTGCAATTCATTGAGCCATTCTAGAGCATGGCATCATTCCACAACTTGTATTCCAGTGATCATATTGTTGATTACCTCCTTGACTCAGGATTTGTGTACCCAGTTTTTGAGCATGGCTTTTGCTGCTCCTTAGGCAATTCTGAATGGTGGATAATAGAGTCAGGTATATTCGAATGCATGCATAATTTAGACATAGGGGGTGATACTACAGAGGGTAAAATGTCAGTCTGTCCAGCAGTTTGTGACCCATTATCCATTTTCTTGGCTGAGTCAGTGGAATCACTCAATGCTCAGTCTCGCCTTTTCTCTCCTCAGGCTTATCATCCTGCCTGAGATCTTCATCTTCTCTCATTAATTCAGCAATCTGCACCTGAATGTCTTCTTGTGTGCACTTGTTCTTCTTCTGAGGGCAGTTTCATGCTATGTGGCTCTTCTGGCTGCAATTGAAACACTTCCTCTTCTTCTTGAGTTGATCCATATCCATTGGCTGACCTGTTCCAGTAAATGTTGTGCCCGTACTGGTTTGCTTCATGCTATAAGAAGTTGGGGTTGAGCTGCCAGGCTTGGCAGATATGGTCACACTGGGAGTGAAGGGTTTCAGGCCCTGTCCCTGACTTCGATGGCCATATGCCAAAGTAATTGCTTCTGCCTTCTGTCATTGTTGCTCCTTGTACATGGTAATGATTTGGCTCTTCCATTCATCATAGCCATTAGGGATGTCCCAGCCAATATCCAAAATGGTTATAAGGTAATGGGATAGTAATCCTATTTTCATGTATTCGACCATTTGTCTGGTGTCGGTAACATCCTCCCAGACCCCTGCAAGGGTGCCAAGTCGCTCCAATTCATCAAAATATTTGGTGGCCAGTTTTCTAGTCATTTTGAACTCCTTGATTTTTTGTTTATGGACCTCTTGTATGGCAAGGTCCGTGAATTTGTCCCTGATTATCTGTTTGAAGACCAGCCATGCAGGGTATCAGTGATGGTCTCTGGTAGTGGACCAGAACATGAAGGCGATCAGAACCCACCACATTTTGGCCTTGTCCACCATGTGAGTGATGGCAAAGGTCACCTTGTACATATCAGCGAGGAAGTACAAGGCAAACACTTGAAAATATTAGTTGCAGTCAACCAGGAAATAGTTAATGTCATCGGACACCCCTTGGAAGAGATGGGGTTCAGTGCAAAAGACTGGTTTAACTTAGAGAACCTGAGCAGCAGCATTGAGGGCAGGCATCGGATTCAGGAGTCCACCATGAGGTGGTTATGCCTATCTGCTTGAGGGTCCTGAGAACAAGTGGAGGGAGCCATCGTCAGTGATGAGACTTTCTGGCTTCAGGACTTCTTTTCACATGATCCTCCCATTCTTGATGGTCTAGCCCTGGACAAGCACTTCAGGATCATCTTTGGTCGGGGGGAGGTGGTTCTGGTGGTCCTGGTGTATTTTCCCCACTGCCTTTGGCTTCATTCAGAGGCAGCTGTCCAGCAAATAGTCATAGCAGGAAGTCTGAGGTCCTCCAGGGGTTTGGATATTTCAGCTTTTCTTCAGAAAGCCAAGATGCCATGGTGCTTCTGGAAGAACTTCTCCTCCAGAGTGGTGGTTCACTTGCTGGGAATGGCAAGTATTCATCCTCTGGTAGTACCAGCGGCATCGCTGGTGCTAATAGCATTCCATCATTTCTCCAGATTGGTCGAGGATATTGTCAGTCCTTCAGATATCGACCTCCCTGGTTCTGTTGCTATTCCTCTCACTCCTCATCCACAAGCTGGGTTCACTGATTATTTCCAGAGGGAGAGTTTCCCTCTTCTTCTATTTCTCCTTCCTCCCTCAGGCCAATATAGGCCTTGAGGATCACTGGAGTCCTTCCAGTATGGGACCCCTCAGATGGAGAGATCCCATACCCCCTCAGTCTCGGCATTGTGCCACCACTCCCTCTCCTCTTCTATTCGTCTGGTGTAGTTTCAGAATTCTTGATAGAAGTCAGGATTGAGGAATAGAGTGGTGAGCTTCTTGTGCAAGAACCCATGAAGGGTTCGATTGCTGATCTGGGGTGCTGGTGTCCTTCTTGCTTTGATGGTCCAATCGTAGGACTCATCATCTGCCAGGGAGCCACTGCTCTCTGACTTGCTAGATAGGGATCTGTCTGGACCACCTTTTTCTTTGTCAGTGGTGTCGCTCCACTGGTCGATCCCATAGAGATCATCTCTGGGATCTTCATTCCACTCAGTGCCTGAGAGCCATTTCCATCCTCAGGCTGACAGAGGTCCCTGATCTCCTGTACTCCTGCTTCTTGTCGATCTGGTATCAGTATGTCGATCCTGATTGTTTTCTGCATCATTCCAGTGGTCTGAGGTATAGGGATCATCTTCAGGATTTTCATTCCATTCAGTACCTAGGGGCCATTCATGGTGTTCCTGAGCTCTTGGGACAGGGCCTCATTCTGCTGGTCAGCCAATTCCAGCCAGCTGTTGGTGCTCTTTATTGAGCTCATCTCTCTACTGCTGGCCATGCTTGACCTCCTCTTTTTTCACCAATGTGTTGGTGGAGTTGGGGTCAGAGGTTGGAATTCATGGAAAACTGAAGAGAGGTTCCTCCTCCTCTTGGTAAGGACCTGATTGGCCCATGCTTTCAGACCCCTGTCTGGATCTGTGTTCAGTGATTTGGGCCTCAGCAGAGAGGCCATTGATGAGTTGTTGGATGACATCATCCTTCTCTTAATAATCCCTGATTATCCTGGTTATTAGAGTTTCTAGAAGAACAGTCAGCAATTTAATGGAGAAAGGGGATACTTCAGAGTTGATAGAGCTGTTAATGAAAGACATAATATCTTGTTTGGTTGATCAAGGGGTTGGTGAGAAGCATTCAGTTCTTTTAGCCTTTAGGCTCAAAGAAGGGAAACTAAAGTCTCAAACTAATTGTTAAGCTCAAATTTCACATGACTATTAACATGTGATAAACAGTTCAGAACCTTGCACTTTGGGTTAGACTGACTGAGTTCACAAGGTAATAGCGGTAGTGGATCTGTTAAGCCTAAATTCCACATGACTAGAAACACATGATAAACTGATAGAACCTCGCACTTTGGGTTAGACTATCAGAGTTCACTTGTGTGTGACTAGCATTGTGTAGTCAAGGCATTGCAGTTCGCTTGAGATAAGATGGTGAAGTAAAACTTTAGTTCGAGACTGAGGTGTTACAGCGAGAACTAAGCTACTTAAATACTGTTTCGCTATCGTGTTATAAATAACTGTTCACAAAAGATATTGTCTGCTGTAGAGCTGTTTCCCCTATTGTTGCCAGGCTTTCCACAAAAGCTGTTGTCTTGCTGCAGAGCTGTAGTCGTGCACTGCAATTTAAGGACAAAAGAAGCATTGTCTCTCTCTTCACAGCACATAGCAGTGTGACAGGAGAATGACCGACTTGGGCTGCTGAGCTAAGCGTTCCAACAGTCCTAAGTGCTGGCCTAAGCGCTCTGACTAAGCAAAGATAGGGGTCATTTCTGAAGAAAAAGAAAAAAAAATAGAAGAAAAATAGGAAAAATCATAACATTACCCTCTCTTTAAGATCATCATCCCGATGGTTAAGTTAGGGTAGACCCTCTTCCTCAGAAGGAGATGGGTGATCTGCTGGACCCATCCGTCATGCCGCCATCTTCATCGTCCTTTAATACATTGGATTTAGGTTTCTCAGGTCGGTTGATGTATATCTGCCTAGATATCATTTCCCTTCCTGTTGTCGCCATCGTGGTTTGGTCATAATATTGAACATGACCACTCTTGATGTCCAATATATTGATTCTGTGTTTATAGTCATGGATCGCTTCCTCCGCATTCATGTATTTTTCGTTGACCCATTGGTTTGATTCTGGCCTATAACCTTTCCAGCTGACTAGGTAGTCAATGGTCATTTTCATCCCTCCACCTCGTGCTTTAACTTTTTGGGTTTTATGATTTAGAACTTCATCGATTTCATAGTGTTCTTTGTTGTCGATGAGTTCTGCCAGTGGTGGAGATGGTCATTCTTGGTTTGAGAAGGCTGGTGCGACATATGGTGTCAATAATGCTTCATTGAACACATTATGGATTTTCCAAGTTGCTGAGAGCTGCAACTTGTATGCAGATTCGCCGATTTTAGCGAGGATTTTGAATGAGCCTGTCTGTTTGTCTGCCAATTTTTGTTTTGGCCTCAGCAAGTGAAGGTTCGTGGTATCTAGCCATACCCTATCATTGATTGAGTATTTGTGTGCTGGTTGTTTGTGTTTGTCATACTGCTTTTTCATTGATAAAGCAGCTTTGTCCAATGCAGCCTTGGTCTCCTCATGGATTTTTGTCATTGTTGTCACAAAGTCCATTGAGGCTGGCATTGTCGCATGTATCCATCCAGTTTATGCAACTGGTGGGTTTCTTCCGTAGTTGACAAAGAACGGTATTTTGCCTGTTGCTGAGTGGATTCTGTTGTTATGTTGGAATGCTGCCAGTGCTAGCCATTCTGTTCAGTCGTCTTGTCGATAACTGATGAAAAGTCGCAAATACTTTTCAATTTCCTGGTTGGCCCATTCCGTTTGGCCATCTGTCTGAGGATGGTATGCCATAGAGGTATTCCTTTTAATGTTGAGCAGTTAGTACAAATCATCCAAGAATTTGGAGATGAATTGTGGTCCTCTGTCTGAGATTACTACTTGAGGCATGCCATACTTAGCATAGACCTTGTCGCATAGTATTTTTGCCCATCCTTCAGATGTTAATTCTGTCAAGCAGGCGATTGGAATGATTGCTTTCGAGAAGTGATTGATAATGACAATGATTGCATCATAGCCATCACTTTTGGAGAGTCTGGTTATCATGTCTATCGAAATGTGGATTCATGGTGATGAAGAGACCTCATTTGGGTGAAGCAGTGCTGCTTTGGGTTGTGTTGAAGTTTTGTCTTGTTGACAAACATCACAAGCTTTGACATATTGGGTGATATCATAGTCCATCTTGGGCCACCAATATTCCCTCAAGACCAACTCCTTTGTCTTAGTGATCCCAGGATGTCCGGCGGTCGCATGATTATGACATATGGCGATGATATCACCTCGTAGTTTTTGATCCTGAGGGATGTAGATCCATCCATCATAACAGATCAGTCCCTCTTCTTTCTTCAGCCCATGCTCATGGTTGAGTGATGGGGCGATTCATTGATTCCACTTGTGTGGGTCCCATGTGGCACTCTTGATGTGTTCGTGCATCTCCTCTTCGGTGGGCATGATTATTGCCCAGAAGTGTTCGGGTCATAATAAAACGACTTCTTTGTTATCGTCTCCCTCTTGCTCATGATCTGCCCTGTGGCTGAGAAAGTCAGCCTTCTTGTTTGCGATGCCAGGCTTGTGGTGTAGCATGTATTCATATTGGGATAGTTCTGTGACCCATCAGGCTTGTCTGCGATTAAGCTTTTGAGGTTGTCGGAAATATCAGAGATTCTGGTGATCAGTCCAGATTTCGAAAGTCTGGACTGCTCCAATGAGATAATGCTGCCACTCAGCAAGAGCCAGCATTATCACAAGCAGTTCCTTGTCATAGATTTCATAGTTGCACTCAGTTACCATGAGTGCTTTTGACATGAAGGCAACTGGTTGCCATTTGCTATCTTGTTCCTGTGAGAGTACTGCCCCAACTGCGCCTTTGCTGGAGTTGGCCTCAACTCGGAACTTCCCATCCTGGCTTGGTATAGCCAGAATAACATCTTCGGCTAATCAGTGTTTAAGGCTGTCAAATGCTGCCTGTTGGAAAATTCCCCAGGTCCATGGGGAATTTCTGGTTAATTGCATCATTGGTCAGACTATTTTGCTGTAATCTCAGATAAACCGGCAGTAGAAGTTGGTGAATCCGAGAAATGATTGCAGCTCCTTTTTGGTTGGTTCCAGCCATTCAGTCACTCCTGCGACTTTGATTGGGTCTATCCTGATGCTTCCTTCGCTGATAATGACTCCGAGGTATTTGGTCTCCAATACCTCAAACTCGCATTTTT
Organism: Guyanagaster necrorhizus; assembly: GCF_019112545.1. Classification (NCBI taxonomy): domain Eukaryota; kingdom Fungi; phylum Basidiomycota; class Agaricomycetes; order Agaricales; family Physalacriaceae; genus Guyanagaster; species Guyanagaster necrorhizus. Next base: position 1,374,493 of record NW_025064892.1, read on the forward strand.
CAGTCTTGAGAAAGAGTCGATGCTTCCTCATCAAGGAAAGGACTTGGCATACCAATCGTCTGTGTTCCTCTTTAGTTTTGGACATGATTAGTATATCGTCCAGATAGATCGTGACCTTTCCTGTGGCAATGAGATCTTTGAAGATATCATTCATCATCCGCTGGAAGGTTGCTGGTGAGTTAGTTAGGCCAAAGAACATTACTGTTGGTTCGAACAAACTGCAGTTTGTTCGAAAAGCAGCTTTCCACTCGTCACCTTCTTTGATATGCACATTATTGTATCCCCACCGAATGTTTAGTTTGGTGTAGTATCTTGCACCTCAGAGTTTGTCCATTAACTCCAAGATTAACAGAAGAGGATAATGATTTTTGATCATCATCTCATTGAGTTTTCAGTAATCTTGCACCGGTCAGAGCTTCCCATCCTTCTTTTTGACAAAGAAGAAGGGTGACATCATCAGTGATTTTGATGGTCAGATTCGTCCACTAGATAAGTTCTCTTCGAGGAACTTGTCTAGCTCTTGTTGTTCATTATTGCCTAGTGGATAGCATTTGCAATCTAGGTTGGCGTTCACATTAGGGATTAGTTTGATGGCATGGTCCCATGGTTTTGCATCAGATAGTTCATTGAAACTCTCTTTTTCGAATAAATCCCGATAGTTGCACACCCATTCAGGTACCATTTTGTCAAATGTCCTTTCCCCTTTTTCGGCATTGGCTCTTGCTGTGAGATCATTAGCATGGTGCATTGCATGAATGTTAATGGCCTTTTGAAGGTCTACGGTGAGGATAGTTTCACCGTCTTCCATTTCTTCATTCCATCGGTCCTCAGGGTCTTCATCTGGCAGTTTGAAAGGGATTTTCCAGCAATGACACTGGGCAAAGATGATCCGTCTGGTTTTCCAATTGATTAGCGGATTGTGTCTGATTAACTAATCATGACCGAGGAATACTTCTCTAGTTCCTAGATCCATTACTGCTAGGTCGATCTGTTCTGAGTGATCACCGATAGTGAGCCTAAGCTCCATGTACTTGGTGATTGATCCTGCCTGATTTTTTGTTCCATCCGCATTATAGACGGGTATTGGGGCCGCTGTTGCCCATGTAGGTAGTTGGTGCTTGGTGATGAAAGCTCGATTGATGGAACTTCCTGTGCAGCCACTGTCAATCAGGACAGTGACTGCATGGGTAGATCGAGACATCAATGTCTCGATCTGTGCCTTGGTTACTAGGTCCTGTCCTGAAGACTTAGTCCTCTGAATGAACTTTTGTGGTCCATGTAATTCATCAAGCCACTCGAGTGCTTGGCACCTTTCCACCTTTCGCATTCCCGTGATCATATCATTGATCACTTCCTCAACACGGGTCTTGTGTACCCAATTCTTGAGTATGCTGTTTCATCCTGTGCATCTTTGATTGCTCGCTAAGTCCATTCCATATCAAATGGCTTGAGCCAAGCTGTTAGGCTCAAGCGTCACGTGAACAGATACACGTGATAAACAGGTGTTCCTTCGCACTTCGAGGAATCACCTGAGTCCACTGAGTGTATATCCGTCTGATGTAACACAAGGTCAATTAAGACTCGAGATAGAATGGCGTGTATAAACTTTAGCTCA
>NW_025064892.1:1376337-1415939 GCF_019112545.1 Guyanagaster necrorhizus
GACCGTTGTGGTGTCTCGATGGGAGGTTTTTAGTTGTGCTGACTAAGTCTCCCACGGTCTTGTGCCTTCTGACTCAGTGTAAATAGGGGTAAAAGGGAAGAAAAGGAAATAAATCATAACATTACCCCCCGCTTAAGACCATCGTCCCGATGGCTTAATTAAGGGATAATTCATAGTCGTGTATGGCTGTGTCGGCGTTCATGTATTTTTCGTTGATCCATTGGTTGGATTCTGGGCCGTAGCCTTTCCAACTTACGAGGTAGTCGACCGTCGTTGTCATGCCGCCCCCACGGGCTTTTACTTTTCGGAGCTTGTGGTTTAATACCTGATCAATTTCGTAGTGTTCTTCGTCCTCGATCAGGTCTGGGGGTGGCGGTGGCGGTCGTTCCTGGTTAGGAAAGGCTGGGGCAACGTATGGTGTTAAGAGGGATTCATTGAATACGTTGTGGATTTTCCATGTCGCTGGTAAGCGCAGTTTATAGGCTGATTCTCCGATTTTTGCAATAATTGGGAAAGGTCCTGTATGCTTGTCGGCGAGTTTGCGTTTCGGCCGTGGCAGATGAAGGTTCATCGTATCAAGCCAGACTTTGTCGTGGACGTGATACTCGTGTGCAGGGCGTCGATGCTTGTCATACTGTAGTTTCATGGCTGAGGCTGCTTTCTCCAGTGCCCTTTTTGTTTCCATATGTATTTTTACCATCGTCGTGGCAAAGTCTGTAGAAGCTGGAGTCATTGTTTTATGGAGACTCATCTGCGTCAGATGTGGGTGTCTGCCGTGGTTCACAAAGAAGGGGGTCTGGCCTGTGGCAGAGTGCACTCTGTTATTGTGCTGGAAGGCAGCGAGTGCTAACCATTCGACCCAATCGTCTTGCCTATAGTTGATAAACAGCCGAAGGTATTTTTCAACCTCCTGGTTTGCGCGTTCGGTCTGCCCATCCGTTTGTGGATGATATGCCGTCAATGCATTGGGTGTTATGTTCAAGAGTTTGTATAGGTCGGTGAGGAATTTGAAGATGAATTGTGGTCTGCGATCTGAGATGACTACTTGCGGCATTCCATGCTTTGCGTATACTTCGTCCCGTAGGATCTTCGCCCATCCTTCCGAGTTTAACTCTGTCGAACATGCGATCGGAATGATCGCCTTGGAGAATCAGTCGACTATGACGATGATCGCATCATAGCCATTGCAGTCTGGCAAGCCGGTAATCATGTCTACTGATATATGAGTCCATGGCTGTGCCGGTATCTCATTAGGGTGTAGTGGCGCCGCTCTTGGTTGTGTGGACGCCTTCCCCCTCTGGCAGGTTTCGCAGCCTTTGACGTAGGCCGTGACGTCGTTGATGAGTTTAGGCCACCAATAATCTCACAGAATGAGCTCCTTTGTCTTGGCAATGCCTGGGTGTCCTGCCATGGCATGGTCATGGTATATGGCGATGATGTCGCCACAGAGACTTTGGACACGTGGAATGTAGATCCTTCCATCATAGTGGATCATCCCCTCCTTCTTTGTTAGTCCTCGCTCATGGTTAAGCGAGGCAGCGATCCTTTGATCCCACTGATGTGGATCTCGAGTCGCGCTTTTGATTCGTTCGTGTATCTCCTCCTCTGTGGGCATTATCATTGTTCGAAAGTGCTCAGGGCGGAGGATGACAACTCCCTCATTGTCATTTCCCCCCTGATCATGGTCTGCACGACGAGAGAGGAGGTCGGCTTTTTTGTTGGCGACTCCGGCTTTATGATGGAGTGTATACTCGTATTGGGCGAGTTCGGTGACCCACCGGGCCTGTCGGCGGTTCAATTTTTGAGGTTGTCGGAAGTATCTGAGATTCTGGTGATCGGTCCAGATTTCAAAGGTTTCGGCTGCTCCAATCAGGTAATGACGCCACTCTTCGAGGGCGAGCATTATCGCGAGTAACTCCTTGTCATAAATTTCGTAGTTCCTTTCTGTCACTGTCAATGCCTTTGAGAGGAAAGTGACAGGCCGCCATTTCTTGTCCTGTTCTTGGGACAAGACAGCACCTATGGCCCCCTCGCTTGAGTCAGCTTCAACGCGGAATCTGCCCTCTTGGGACGGTATGGCAAGGATTACATCCTCCGCCAGTCGTCGTTTTAGGTCTTCAAAAGTGTGTTGCTGAGGTCTCCCCCATCCCCAGGGGGCGTTGCCGGTGAGCTGGGTCATGGGTCATACAATCTTGCTGTAGTCTCGTATGAATCTTCGGTAAAAGTTGGTGAAGCCCAAGAACGATTGTAGCTCCTTCTTTTTGGTTGGTGTTGGCCAGTCGACTACTCCTGCAACCTTTACTGGGTCCATGCGAATGCTCCCTTCACCAATGATTACTCCGAGGTACTCGGTCTCCAGTACCTCGAATTCGCACTTCTCCGCTTTGAGGAACAGCTTGTGTTTCCTCATGAGGGTGAGTACCCGTCGGACTAGGCTTCGGTGCTCCTCCTTAGTCTTGGACATGATGAGAATGTCGTCTAGGTAAATGGTAACCTTCCCGGTGGCGATGAGGTCCTTGAAGATGTCGTTCATCATCCACTGAAAGGTGGCCGGGGAGTTGGTCAGGCCGAAGAACATCACCGTTGGCTCAAAGAGTCCTCGGTTGGTCCTGAACGCTGCCTTCCATTCGTCCCCTTCCTTGATTCGGACATTGTTGTACCCCCATCATACATCGAGCTTGGTGTAATATTTGGCCCCTCGGAGCTTGTCCATCAGCTCGGAGATTAGGGGTAAGGGGTATTGGTTCTTGATCGTCATTTCATTGAGTTTTCGGTAATCTTGGACAGGTCGGAGCTTCCCGTCCTTCTTTTTTACGAAAAAGAAGGGCGAAGCCATAGGGGACTTCGATGGTCGGATCCGTCCGGAGGACAGGTTCTCATCGAGGAACTTGTCGAGTTCCTGCTGTTCCTGATTGCTGAGAGGGTAGGTCTTGCAGTCTAGGTTGGCATTGGCATTGGGGATTAGCTCAATGGCGTGATCCCAAGGTTTTGGATCTGGGAGCTCATCAAAACTCTCTTTCTCGAAGAGGTCTCGGAAGTCCCACGCCCACTCCGGCACCATTTCTTCAAATGTCCTCTCCTTCCTTCCTTCGTTTGCCTTGGCTGCCAGGTTATTGGCATGATGTACTGCTCGAATATGGATCTCCTTCTGCAAATCAACTGCCAGGATGGTTTCACCATCCTCCATCTCCTCGTCCCATCGGTCTTCCGGGTCCTCATCGGGTAATTCATATGGGATTTTCCGACACCTACATCGGGCAAATACAAGTCGCCTGGTCTTCCAATTGATAAGCGGATTGTGTCGGATCAGCCAGTCGTGACCAAGGAACAGTTCTTTTGTTCCAAGGTCCATGACGGCTAGATCGATCCTTTCTGAGTGATCTCCGATGGTGAGTCAAAGTTCGACGAATTCCATGATTGACCCAGCTTGATTTTTTGTTCCGTCGGCATTGTATACTGGAATGGGGGCCGCGGTGGATCTGGTAGGAAGTTGATGTTTTTGGACGAAGGCCCGGTTAATGGAACTCCCGGTGCACCCGCTATCGATAAGGGCGGTTACCGAGTGTATTGTCCTATTGGACAAGGTTTCGATCTGCGCCTTGGTGGTCAAGTCCCGTCCCGGGGTCTTGGTTCGTCTGACGAACTTTTGTGGTCCTTTTAATTCGTCTAACCATTCCAGTGCTTGGCTTCGTTCAGCTTTTCATAAGCCGTCGATAGTATCCCTGGTGACTTCCCCTGTCCTAGTCCAGTGTATCCACCCATGCAGTATGGCCATGGCTCCTTCTTCGTCTCCTGCTTCTCTGATAGCCCTCCATGTCCATTCGGTATCGAATGGTTTGAGCCAGGTTTTCAGGCTCTCTGCCTGTGTTCGGCCTGGGGGCGTTTGAGTTTTGTTTTGTGACTCTCTGGGGTGTGTAGTAGTGGCACAGGGTATATTCGAATGCGATGTAGCTACAGAGGTATCATAAGCTCATACAATGGTAGATGCCTGCACACCATAAAGTCCTCTGGCCGATTCAGTGGAGTCGCTCACTGATCGGCCCTGTCTTTTACTTCTTCAACTTTCGTCTCCTTGCCTAGTTCCTCGTCTTCTTTCTGCAACTCAGCGATCTGTGCTCGTATGTCTTCGCGGGTTTGTTTCTTCTTTGGGCAGTCTTTAGCCATGTGACCTTTCAGCCTGCAGTTGAAACATTTCCCTTCCTTCTTCATCCGGTCGATGTCCATTGGTTTACCAGCGCCGGTATATGTAGTCCCAGTTCCAGTCTTCTGACTCCCGTAACTCGGCGCTTGAGGAGTTCCCGATGATTTCCCAGCAGTTTGCCCCGGCTTGTTCGGGGTTGGTGGGGTCGGCTTCTTGGAATAGTCCTGCAGCGTCGTTGCCTCCGCTTTCTGCCTTTGTCACTCCTTATACATCTCGATGATCCGTTCCTTCCATTCGTCGTATCCCATGGGCATCAGCATCTTGACGCCCATGGCTGAGATCATCATGAGGTATAAGGAGGGAACTCCTCGCTTGAGCGCCTCCACCATCCTTCCGTCGTTTGCAGTATCTTCTCTGATTCCAGCGAGCTTCACAAGCCGCTCCAGCTCGTCGAAGTAGTCCGTGGCCGCCTTATCTCCCATTTTGTATTCCTTGATCTTCTGTTTATGTACTTCTTGTACCGCGGGATCAATGAATTTGTCGTTCAGCATTCGTTTGAATACCGGCCACAAGGAATATCGGTAATGCTCCCTAGTGGTGGAGCGGAAGTTCGGGGAGATCAAGATCCACCACGTTTTGGCCTTGTCTTCTAGGTACGAGGTGGCAAACGCAACCTTGTTCATATCAGTACCAATATATCCGATATAAACCTCGAAGTACTGCTCGCAGTCTACTAAGAATCGGTCGATGTCATCCGAGGCTCCCTTAAAGGGGCGGGGCTTTCGAAGGAGGTCAGGGTGGCATTGTAGGATGTTGGCGTTGGCCGGGAGTGAGCCCATCGGATTAGGCCATCCACTGAATGGCGGTTGCTTCCATTCTGCCGGTGGTCCAGGGAAAGAGTGTAGGGAGTCGTCGTCAGCGATCGGGCTCCCCTTGGGTTCATCGATCCGGACAATCACTCCATCTCGCACCATGAATCCGAGGCGGACCGCCTCGGGGTCATCCTGAATGGGATCCTTCCCACTTGATTCTGCTTGGTCCGGGGGAGGTTGTCCGCCGAGGAGCCAGCTCCCACTGCGGGTCCAGGGATTCTGGGTTTGGACGGCCTGCCATGCCGGTCGATTTCTGGTACGGATAAGTCGTGATGCCGTACTTCGGATTGACGGACTATCTTCGGCCCGACTCCAAATAGAGGGGGCAATGTAGATTGCTCGCTTCGGTAGGACAGGGGGAGTACGCGGCATTGGTGCCGGTGCTTTTGGTTTGTTGGCCGGCTGATATGGGGGTATCAGCACAAGCGGATCCTCTGGATGCTGCCGCCCATATTCTCTCCATGCGTATTCCATTGCGGCATACTGCAAAACTTTTTCTTTTTCAGTCCCTTCCGCATACCTATATTCAAGTCCTAAGGGCGTCGCTTGCCAGCGTGCGTCCTGCCATAAGTAGTTCCTCCCCTGTTTATACAACTCCTGGTACTCCCTGCTCCTGGCTCTTTCAATCTTGTCTCGCAGTGCTTCTTCGTCTGTGTCTTCTCCCGCTCATTCCAGTCGCCGTTGGTATGGGTCATCACTGTCCTCGCTGCCCTCCTCGTCCCCCTCGTCCCCACTGTCCCCTTCCACAAGGAGGGAACTGACGGGCTGGTCGAAGATGGACGGCACGGCTGGTCGAAGGGTCGTCGGGGATCCTCCCGTTGACTTGGGTGCTTGGTCCGTCGTCTCCTCGGTCACTTGTTCGAGCGATGGGAGGACTCCTAAGTCAGCTATAGCGCGTCCCGCCGTGCGCTCTTGTCTCCTCCAGTTCTCGGCTATAGACGCTGAAGAGTCGCTGGAACTCGGGATTAAGGAACTGTCGAGTGACCCTGCTGCCCAGGAATCGCTGGAGAGCCCTGTCGGGGACGTGGGCATTGTCGGGTACTTGGAGCCCGTAGGCTCCGAGGACGGAGTCGGCGTCAGAGGAGATGGTGTCGGTGCGGGTGGGGTATTCGAGAGTGACAGGTCGGGGTCTTTCGGCATTTCCTCACCTGATTGCCTCGTCCCAGCTGACGATGCTGATGGGTCCCGTCCACGGGTCACTGTCTGAGTCGGGCTCTCTGAAGGGAGATCCAGCATCGGTACAGAGCTTATACTCCCTAGGGGAGGCTGACCCCATCCTTTTGACCTCCTCCATTCTCCTTTGTTCTCTTCCCTGCCTGTCATATTCTGCGGCCTCGTACTGCTCTCGGGCCTCTTCTCGGACATAGTCGGCGAGCTCCTCCTGGGTTCGCCTGATTTCCTCCTCTCGGTTCTGATTCTGCTGCTGCTGCCATACGGCTTCGTCGTAGTCGAAGGGAATGGCAAGGTCCCACTCTGGGAATATTCGGTGTATAATTCTTCTCGTCGCAGCTCTTCCCCTTTTGCTAGCGGTCCCATCCTCGGGCTCACTTCCCACATGGAGGTGCCTGTAGGGATCCCCTGCTGCCGAGATGGCAATGTCCACGTTGTCGTAGTCAGGGTGGATTGTTCTTCCTCGCGGGTCATCGACCCCCAGCCTGCTGACGGACAGGCTGGGGTCGGAGTTGGGCTCGGTGGGGGTCTCGGGGGGGTTCTGGGGGGTGTGGGGACCTTCGCGGGGTCTCGCAGCCATCCGAGCGGCATCAAGGGAGTCCCGAGCACGGTTTCCAATCCCTGAGGGAATTGGGGAGGCGGGATGCTCGGGGGAGTTGGCCGGAGTGACGTAGTTGGAGACCTCGGCGGGCTCCTGAGCGATGTTCGTCGTCCACGGGTTCCGGAACCCTGTGAGAGCAGGGTGGCGGTTTCTGCTGTGTCGTTGAGGGCACTCGGGTCCTTCCTCCTCGTGAAGGCTCCTCTGATCCGGGTCGCTATTCCCGGTTTCTGGTATGGGTCCCCCTTGCGGGAAGAAGGACGTTCTGGCGGAGGGGGGGATGTCATGGAAAGGAAGGTCGGGGGTTACATTGCGTAAGATCTGCTGGATGTGCTGGAATGCTTGATAGTGCCTGACTATCCAAGCTGCTACTGATTGTTGTCCACGGCAAAGGGTGATGATGGCTAGAAGACCGAGTAATGTTCCGATGATGGAAGCTATTAACTCGAAGAAGTCGTGATTTAAGTCTGCGGTTGTTACTGGCGGCATTTGGTTTCTCAGCACAATTGGGCTTGAGAAAGGGAAGTTGAAAGCTTCGAGCTAATTGTTAGGCTCAAGCATCACGTGAACAGATACACGTGATAAACAGGTGTTCCTTCGCACTTCAAGGAATCACCTGAGTCCACTGAGTGTATATCCGTCTGATGTAACACAAGGTCAATTAAGACTCGAGATAGAATGGCGTGTATAAACTTTAGCTCAAAGCTGGGGTATACCAGCGAGAGCTGTGGTCCTTAAATACTGTACAGTTGTCTGCTAATTATACTACTGCTTATTATGTGTGTCTGCATCCATTGTGCTCGTTATCCTTGAGCGTCACTATCGTACATAAAAGGTTGATTGTGTGTCGTCGAGCGCGACCGTTGTGGTGTCTCGATGGGAGGTTTTTAGTTGTGCTGACTAAGTCTCCCATGGTCTTGTGCCTTCTGACTCAGCGTAAATAGGGGTAAAAGGGAAGAAAAGGAAATAAATCGTAACACAAGCTGTGGGGTTCTCTACCCCTGTTCAGCCTGAAGGCAGTTGAGTCTGTTTTATCTTTTTAATTTGATGAATGGAAGATGAAAACGTACCTTTGAGGCTCTCTGCCCCTCTTTGGCCTTTTGTCGGCACTTGAGTCATAGAGGTCAATTCTTTAGGCGATTCTGGTTTCTGAGTAATGAGGTCGGATATATTCAAATGCATGCATAATTTAAACATAGGTGGTAATACTATAGAAGATAGAATGTCAGTCTGTCCAGCAGATTGTGACCTGTTACTTATTCCTTTGGCCGAGGCAGTTGAATCACCTACTGCTTGGCCCTGTCTTTTACCTCCTCAGGTTTGTCATCATCCCCGAGGTTCTGAGCTTCCTTTGTTAGCTCCGCAATCTGCACTCTGATGTCCTCCTGCATGTGCTTGTTCTTCTTCTCTGGGCAGTTCCATGCTATATGGCCCGATTGGCCACAATTGAAGCACTTCTCCTTCTTCTTGAGGTGATCCACATCGATCTGCTTGCCCATTCTGGTACTTGGACCCTTACCAGTTTGCTTCCTGTCATTCTTGGAAGTTGGGGCTGAGCCACCAGGTCTGGCAGACATGGTCGCATGGGAGGTAGAGGGCTTCGAGCCCTGTCCCTGATACCTGTGCTGGTCCCACAGGTTTGTCGCTTCTGCCTTCTGTCATTGTTGTTCTTGCCACATCAGAATGATTCATGCCTTCCAATCATCGTAGCCAACAGGAACACTGTGGCCGAGATCCGAAATGGTCTTCAAGTAATGAGGTGGTACTCCCCACTTCATGTACTCGACCATGCGCCCTGAGTTGGCTACATCCTCCTGGATTCCAGCGAGTTTCCCGAGTCACTCCAGTTCGTCGAAGTAGTCGGGTACCACTTTGTCACCCATCTTGTACTCCTTCATCTTTGACTTGTGGACTTCCCAGACTGCAGGGTCCATGAACTTGTCATAGATCATCTGTTTCAGTACTGCTCAGGCAGGGTACTGATTATGTTGCCAGGTGGTCGACCAGAAGTTAGAGGCCAGTAATACCCACCATACCTTTGTCTTGTCTTCAAAATAGGTGGTGGTATAGTTTACCTTGTACATGTCGTGAAGGAAGTACAAGGCAAAGATCTGGAAATATTGGTCACAATCCATTAGGAAACAGTCAATATTGTCTGAAGCCCCTTTAAAAGAAAGGAGCTCCCGCCTGAGTGTCGGCCTGACATTTAGTATATGTGCCTTTGGATCAAGAGGCGATATCGGATTCGGTAACTCCCCCCCAGGGGGTCTGGCTCAATCTGTCGGGGGACTCAAAAAGGAATGCAGGGAGCTGTCATCAGCGATGGGACTCCTTGGCACCGGCAGTCCCTCCTTTTTGATGATCCGGCCATCTTTGATCATCCATCTCTGTGCTATGGCCTCGGAGTCATCCTTTTTCTCATCAGCAGGTGCCGATCTGGTTGCTTCATCAGAGGGTGGCTGTCCCCTCAGTAGTTGGCTTCCTGTGCCAGTCTATGGATTTGGGTGATAGATTCTTGGCTGTGCATAGGACTGGGTCAGCCGAGATGCCATGCTGCACACGGCTGATGTGGCGAGCAAATATCTTGATGTCACCATTCGAATTGAGGATGCTGTATTTGCTGATTTGGGTGGCATCGCACTCGGTGTCCAAAGCATTGGTGGTTCTCATTTGCCAAACCTTGGTCAGTATGGCGGCATTGCCATCATCTGGTAATGTAAAAAATGCTGATTGAAATTGAAAATGGTGTGCTCAGTCACAGCATACTGTAAAATTTCTTCCCGTTCAACGGGATCAGTGTTAGTGTACCTTTGTCCTAGGGACAATCACAGCCAAAGATCATCCCTCCATAATTCAGCTACCTGTTCCTGGTATAACTGAATAAACTCCTCCTCCTGCACCTCTCATTCCTGTCGTTTCTTCTCCTGTTCTCGGCATGTTGTCATACTGACGATGCTCCTCCACTCAAGGATGGGGTCCACTGCTTGGCCTCTGTGGTCCTCCTCCTCAGCCTCGTTGTCTCCTTCAGCCCTCTTGTCAGTGGTTCTCTCGAGGAGGGAACTGTCGTGCTGGCTGAAGATTTCTGGGACAGGCAGGTCTGGGCTGGGTACTCGACTCAGCGTTGTCAGGTCCGAGCCAAGGAGTAGGCTTCTGGTTGGGCTGCTCCTCTTCTCCTTCTGCTGTCAGTGCCACTGCTTGGCAATACTGGTGGAAGTTTCTGTAGAAGCAGGGGCGAAGGAAGAGGGTGGCAATTGGCCCGTCGAGGACCCTTTTGAGGTTTCCGGTGGGGTCGATATGTTCATCGTCACCTCTAATAGATCCGAGGTCCGATGGTATCCTACCTCTCCAGATGGGGATATCGTCAGTTTCAGTGATGGTGTCTGTCCCATATGATAACGGGCGGTCGTTGTTGAGGAGTGTCAGCTCCCTGTAGTAGTAGTCATCAGCATGGATGGTCCTGGCTGGTCCAGTCCAGGGGTCGGGCTCACTGACGGGAGTGGCCAGTTCCCAGAACAGAGAGTCGGGAGTGCTGACTGCGGTATCGAGGTAGTTGGCAAGAGAGTGGGGGGTTGGCCATATTGGATTTGGTACCACTGGACCACCCCTTGGTAGGCAGGTTGCCTCTCCTCATTCCAATCTACTGGCAGCTCTTGACACTGCTTGCCAGTATCGGACCTCATTTCTGTTGGTGTCATCAAAGAAGGGGTCAGGACTACTAACCCTTGTTCCCCTTCTGCTGCTTCTTGTGGTGCTTCTAGTGCCTGGAGCCACCCAAACGGCATCCAGGGAGTCTCTAGCCTGGCGCCCAATTCCAGACTGGGTGACGGTTGTTCTTAACGTAGCGATGCTGTGCTCGGGGGAGGGGATGGGAGTGTTGGGTCAGGTTCGTTGAAACCCTGTAGCCCAAGGGTTTCCAGGGTCTCAGATGATTGCTGATGGGGGTCTTGGAGGGTACTTGTGTGCTCGGTGCTGCTTCTCCTCTTCTCTAGAATGTTCTTAAGTCGAGCCCCTAGGCCTGTCTTCTGTTTCTTTGGGGTATTGGACAGAGTTTCGGACAGAGAGAGGGATGTCGTGGAGGAGGAGGTCTGGCATGACATTTCAGAAGATTGTACGAATGCGCTGAAATTCTTGGTAGTGTCGAATGGCCCAGGCGGTAATTGATTGGTGTCCATGGCACAGCTGCATGATCACTAATAGACCGATCAAGGTTCCTATGATAGAAGCCAAGAGTTTGAAGAACTCATGAGTAAAGTTTGGATCAGATGGATTTAGAGCAGAGGGCATTTGGTTTCTCAGCACAAATAGGCTTGAGAAAAGGAAGCAAGAAGTCTCAAACTAATTGTTAAGCCCAAATTCCATGTGACTAGAAACACGTGATAAACTGATAGAACCTCACACTTTGGGTTAGACTATCAGAGTTCACTTGTGTGTGACTAGTGTTGTGTAGTCAAGGCGTTGCAGTTCACTTGAGATAAGATGGTGAAGTAAAACTTTAGTTCGAGACTGGGGTGTTACAGTGAGAATTAAGCTACTTAAATACTGTTTCGCTATCACATTATAAATAACTGTTCACAAAAGATATTGTCTGCTGTAGAGCTGTTTCCTCTATCATTGCCAGGCTTTCCACAAAAGCTGTTGTCTTGCTGTAGAGCTGTAGTCGTGCACTGCAATTTGAGGACAAAAGGAGCATTGTCTCTCCCTTCACAGCACATAGCAGTGCAACAGGAGAATGACCGACTTGGGCTGCTGAGCTAAGCATTCTCATGGTCCTAAGTGCTGGCCTAAGCGCTCTGACTAAGCAAAGATAGGGGTCATTTCTAAAGAAAAAGAAAAGAAAATAGAAGAAAAATAGGAAAAATCATAACAGGATCAAGGCGTGGCAAGAGGCTTGAGCTTGAGAGTCGATGGTGAAGAATAAACTTTAGTTTGAGACTGGGGTATTACAGTGAGAACTAAGCTACTTAAATACTGTTCTGTTATCTGGCTATTAATAACTGTTCACAAAAGATATTGTCTGTCATAGAGCTGTTACCCCTGCTGTTGTCAGGCTCTCCACAAAAGCTGTTGTCTTGCTGTTGTGCTGTTGTTGTTGCACTGCAAGTTGGAGACAAAAGAGGTATTGTCTCCCCTTTACAGCACACAGCAGCATAATAGGAGAGTGACCAACTGGATTGCTGAACTAAGCATTCCCACAGTCCTAAGTGCTGGCCTAAGTGCCCTGACTAAGCAAAGATAGGGGTCATTTCTGAGAAAAAAGAAAAGAAAATAGAAAAAATCATAATATCAAGTGGCTTAGCATGAAATCATCACAGGAGAGGTATACTGCCATCCAATTAGTGAGATGCACACTGAATGGTTATATGTTTTGCAGTGAACACAATCAATCCAGCAGTATATAATGAGAATACAGATATCTCATTCATGGAATGAATTTCCACAGCTGGCCTGTTCTCACCATTGACTACAAAGGGTCATTGTTCTATATATTTGTGAGCATAGCTTGGACTGATGAAAAATATAGATAAAGTCTCATAGGATATATTAGAATAAACAGTCACCATTAGTGAGGCCTTGCTATGAACTAAAGAGCTACAATAACCATATGAAGTGATGCATTTCTAGGACTGCTCAATGTCACCATTGAATATCAATCCTCATATTGTCAGTGTAGTTTTATATGGATAAATATCTCAAGTTCAAGTATTCAAAATTTTATGAGATTTTGAGGCCTATAAAGTCCACAACTCAATTAAATAAAGAAACCAAGCCACCACTGCCACTCAAAGCTGCACCTGTGTCTTTCTGCAGATCAGTCCCAACTCCTTTGGCTAAGCAGCATGTCATTCATTGCATCTGGCTCTGAGATCCCAAAGAACCTGTGATGGCTGATCTACTTAGTGGCAAGATCACTGAGAATGATTAGTAAGTCTGAGATACCATGCTTAATAATTTCTATTATATATGGTCTATTCCTAAAGCTTCAATCATTACAATTAGAATGTGTGAAAGCAGACTAATAGCATGGATGAAGAAGGTTGGAGAGATTGAGTATGCAAAGAAGGAGATCAAGTGGGCCAAAGTGGATAAACATCCTTGAGAGGTTTTTTTTATATGACATAGATAGACTTCTCAATGATAAGGACTCTAGTATCCTGACTTCAAAACCATTAGAGCAACTCATAGTGGTCTACATGAAGAATGACAAAGAAGTATTGTCATGATTTTTGCCTTTAAATCATGACCTGCTGATTGTTATGATTTTTACATTTTCTTTCTTGATTAATTCCTATTTTATGCTTAGTCAGAGTGCTTAGCTAGGTGCTTAGGACTGTGAGACATGCTGAGTCACTATAATAGGCCAAGTTGGTTATTGTCCTTCAATAATGATAAAGTTCCTTAACAACAGACAATACTCTTTTGTAGGTAGTAATGATACTTAAAGATAATGAGCACAGTAGCATAGAAACACACAATTGGTACATATATTTTTAACTAGCCTTCAGACAGTATATAAGTATTATAGCTCTTGCTGTAGATACCCAGCTTCAAGCTAAAGTTTATCTTTATTATTCTACTTTGAGCTGACTTGTATTGGCCTTAAGATACAATACCACATAAAGCACATATAGTGAACTTAGACATGACTGTATGAACTTGATACAGCATTTATTTATCATGTGTTTAGGTTATATGTTGCTTGGGCTTAACACTAATGCTTGTCAATCTCAACCTTAGGTCAACTTTATAAAGGATGATGAAGACATGATGATACCATGGCTATGCCTTATTCATCAATACACAATAAATAGCAAGAAACAATGCAGTAACTGTCACCATTCCACATCTTGAATACAATAAGAACTGCAGCATATAGAAAACTCATTATAGTGATGGTATAGCAGAATGACAATGATGAACAAAAGCAAGGGCACAGTTATTGTCATCTCAGACAATGAGCAGAGAGCATGGAAAGCAGATAATAGTCACCTGTAGGGCATAGGGTTCTTTAGACAGTATTTAAGGCAGTAGTACACATTGATGTGCTCTAGTCTCAAGCTAAGGTTTAATATACCTGCTAAACTCTGACTATCTGATGTGAATACTCTTGCCAACAATATTCTCATTATGTCAAAAACTAAGGAGAAACATTGACAATTGGTTCAACAAGTACTTGCTCTGATGAGGAAGCACAAATTATTCCTCAAAGTGGAGAAATATGAGTTTAAGGTATCAGAGACAGAATATCTTGAGGTAATAATCAGTGAGAGAAGCATTTGAATGGACCCAATCAAGGTAGCCAGAGTCATAGAATGGCCAGAACCAACAAAGAAAAAGAAGTTACAATCTTTTTTAGAATTTACTAACTTTTATTGATGATTTATCCAAGATTACAGCAAGATTATGCAATTCATGACTCAATTGACAGGCAATGCCCCATGGACCTGGAGACCCTCCCAGCAGCATGCATTTAATGATCTCAAACAATGATTGGCTGAGGATGTTGTCTTTATCATACCAACTCAAGGAGAAAGATTCTGAGTGGAGGCAGACTCAAGTGAAGAGGCAATTGGAGCAGTACTATTCTAAGAACAGAATGAAAAGTGGCAGCTGGTCACCTTTCTATCCAAAGCATTGATGATAACAGAGCAGAACTATGAAATTTATAACAAAGAGCTTTTAGCAATCATGTTAGCTCTGGCTGAATAGCATCATTATCTCATTGGAGCAGTTCAGACCTTTGAGATCTGGACTGATCATCAAAATCTCTGGTATTTCTGACTTTCTCAGAAGCTCAATCACTGACAAGTCTGCTGGATAACTGAGCTCTCTGAATATGACTATTCACTATACTACAAGGCAGGAGTGGCCAATAGGAAGGCTGATCTCCTCAGTCAACATACTGATCATGATCAAGGAGGAGAAGACAATGAAAGAATGGTGTTATTAAAATCTGAACACTTTTGGGCTATAATAATGCCAACTGAGAAAGAAATACATGAGTGCATCAAAAGTGCAATAAGGAATAACAGCAAATGGGACCAACAAGTGGCCCCATCAATAAACCATGAGCAAGGAATGACAAAGAAGGGAGGGTTGATCTGCTATGATGGCCAGATCTTTATTCTCTAAGACCAATCACTTTGTGGAGAAATAATTGCCACTTGCTATGACCATATGACAGCAGAGCATTCCAGTATCACCAAGACCAAAAAACTAGTTCTATGAGAATACAGATGTTACGATTTTTCTTATTTTTCTCCTATTTTCTTTTTTTTTTCCTCAGAAATGACTCCTATCTTGGCTTAGTCAGAGCACTTAGGCCAGTGCTTATGACCGTGGGAACGCTTAGCTCAGCAACCCAAGTCAGTCATTCTCCTGTCACACTGCTGTGTGCTGTGAAGGGAGAGACAATGCTCTTTTTGTCCTCAAATTGCAGTGCACGACCACAGCTCTGCAGCAAGACAACAGCTTTTGTGGGAGGCCTGGCAATGATAGGGGAAATAGCTCTACAGCAGACAATATCTTTTGTGAACAGTTATTTATAGCACAATAACAGAACAGTATTTAAGTAGCTTAGTTCTTGCTGTAACACCCCAGTCTTGAACTAAAGTTTTACTTCACCATCTTATCTCGAGCTCCTGCTACTTGCAACGCCTTGACCTCACAACACTCTCATCACATCAGTGAACTCAGTCGGACATACCCAAAGTGCGAGGTACCGAACTGTTTATCACATGTTGATTGTCACATGGAATTTGGGCTTAACAACAGATGGCTAAAGATGGAATAGGATATCAAGTGCTATATAAAGAGATGTGAAACATGTCAATGAGAAAAGGCTTCAATACAGCCACAGGCAGCACCACTTTATCCAAATGAAATCCTCATAACACCATGGATCCATATCTCTGTCAATATGATAATAGAACTACTGGACTGTAATAGATTGACTCATGATTGTTGATTGCTTCTCTAAAGCGATCATACTAATCACATGCTCAACCAAGTTGATCTCAGAGGGATGGGCAAAGATTCTCCACAATGAAGTCTATGCCAAATATAGCATACCACAAGTCATTATATCAGACTGAGAACCTCAATTTGTCTCCAAATTCTTAGATGACCTATACTGACTTCTAAATATATGCTACAATGCTTCAACCACATATCACCCACAAACTGATGGCTAAATAGAACACATTAATCAGGAGATAGAAAAATACCTCTGATTATTCATTAATTATCAATAAGATGATTGGGTAGAATGGCTAGCTCTAGCCACTTTTCAACACAATAATTGTGTCTATTCTGCAATCAGAAAAACTCCATTCTTTGTCAACCATGGCTATCACTCCAACATCTCCCATATGAGACAATTATACACTTCAATGCCAGCATCCTCAGATTTTGCATGCACCATGGACAAAATCTATGATGAGACCTAAGCCATGCTTAAAAGATCAGTGGCCACAATGAAAAAACAATACAATAAACATCACTATAAATCACATCAATATTCTGTCAATGATAAAGTTTGGCTGGATACTACAAACCTTCACCTCTCTCATCTGAAATGCAAAACTAGCTGACAAACACACAGGACTATTTCTCATTCTTACTAAAGTCAGCACCTCTGCATACAAACTTCACCTCTCTGTTAGCTGGAGAGTTCACAATGTCTTTAATGAATCCCTTCTCACATTTTATATTGCATCAGCCTTTTCCAATCAAAACTGACTACCTCCACCTGAACCAGAACTGATCAATGATAAAGAACACTATGAGATTGATCAGATTCTTAACTATAAACTGCATAAAATCAGAGCTTGCAGCAGAGAAACATGAACAACAGTTGACTATTTGGTTAGCTGGAAGAGCTATGGCTCTGAGTCCAATCAGTGGGTGAACAAGCAGCTGATGAATGCTGACAACACTATTTGCAACTACAAACTCTCCCTAGAATAGCTATTGGGACAATAGTCTTAAAAGGGGGGTAATATTATGATTTTCTCCCTTTCTTATGTTTGTGACACTCACCTTGGTGGTTATCTTTCTCTAGATCATCCAGAAATCTATCAAGTTCTATCAGAATGTCAAAGCAGTTGAGTGAGTCTTTTCTATGCATCTGAAGCTGATCTGTCAAAGGAAGATCAAGTTGTCCAAATGGTTCAGGAAGCTACAGACAACTTTGGGAGAATTGATTATGCTGCCAACATCACTGAGGTATGCATATTCTCTTGACTCAGATTAGACTGATGAGTTACATGATAGATATCTGAAAACTCTCCTACACCAACAGCTGACACCTTTCTGGCCATCTATGACCATTGTCTTCTTGTTGAGTGAGCATGCAAGCTTTGTCACAGACCATTCATTTATTGCAGATAGTGATACTTTTATTATATGAAATAAGTTTGTTCTAGTACAAAATGTGGGTATTTCAAAGTGCCACATGTTCTTGACTACTGTCATTCACTGAAATTCTGTCTGGGTGCTCTAATCACCATCTCTTTCAATCACACTCAATTTTGCCATAAAGAACATTGATTGAAGGGGCTTACAGTGACTGGAGAAAAAGGTTTCTTGATATCAGCCATTCAGTTCTTGGCAGCTTCTAGTTGCACCTCCATTCTTGCAGCCTTATTATGAGTCTTGAATAGCTTCATAAAATACCATATAACAATGCATCCACAATTTCAACCAAATCTTAATTCACATGAGTCATATTCTTACATGAATTAAGATATGATCAGTCATGTGGTAAATAATGTGACATGTTTAGTGAACATAAAATACCAGTCATACTAACCAGTTTGGGAGTGGATTGTACATTTTTCATGCATCTATGAACTAAGGGCTTTGTGGATGTGATAGACATATCAAAGCATTGCAATAGATGCTGACATGGTAGAAGAGTTAAGATGTGTTCTCACTCTTCTCTTTTGAATAAAATGATATTTTCTTTTTTATCCTGTGGACAATACCAAATTTCTCTTAGATCCATCTTTCCATCATCTGCTGAAATATAGCTCTCAGACAATGAATTTATTTAATTATATTTTACAGATCATAATCATATGTAAGTTGTCATCACTTCATAATATTGAAGTTCAATTGACTCTCCTAACCACTTTGAGCTTGATTTCTCAACACTGCATTTTATGGCATATGGTATCCAACTATGCTTGAAGTATTCAAGAAGTTGCTCATCAAATATTGTTGGAATTTTACCAGAAAGTTCTAGAAAGGGCAATCCAGCATCATGCTGAGAGTTGATGAGTAAGCTCAAGAGAAAGAGAAAGTTGTAGTAAATTTTAGATATAAGCCTGGAGAGTATAAATACAAGCTCTGTAGAAGCTGTAGAATAATAAGTTCATTCTATCTGACCTTATCAGCCTGGAGTCTACCCTGTGCATCACCCAGGATTTCCAACAAATATGCCTGCCTACCACCCTTGTAAGTCATTGTGAATATAGCATCCATTTGGACTTCTGATGCAATTGAAATCCAAATTAACATGCTCTCAGCATTTTCTTGGAGTCAAGATATAGGATTCATCTATATTGGATCTATTGCTATCATCAGGTTACCCATCATGTGGACAATAATAAAGATGAGAATAGATCAAGATAACACAGCAGTTGCTATGCTCAAAGTATGCTTCTATCATGCAAGTAGAAATGATTTCTGATGTTTCTACAGAATGTTAAACAGTATTTCATTGACTTTAATGCATTTATTGAAGATCAGTGTGCCTCCTGTCAAGTGGGCACTGAGGAATGAAATGCAATTCAGCTTTGCTTATTGACCATAACTCAGTATGTGCACTAACAGCAGTCACTTCAGGGTGTTGTCTAACAAGTATGTATCAAGATAATGTCTAGTGTCAAAACAGAGAGCAGAAGCCCTGTATTCTGCTGTATGCACCTTCACTCTATGCATCTATCTTCTTAAGACTGATCTCAACATAATCACATGCAATCTGAGTATCAAGGAAAGAAAGATATGGGTAATTGTAGAGAATTATTTGGTGTTTAGAGTAATATTAGCAGCTATGCCATTGCAGAATCAACTAGAAGCCACCAAGCATTGGGTGGATCAGGTCAACACAGCATACCCTCCAGTGGCTGCAGTTGATGAAGCTTTATTGTAATCACCTTGGACAAAATGAAGAGCAGAGTACTGAAATGCTGAGAAGTGGCACAAGAATGAATCAACAATATGCAGGATGCACACCACCAAATCACTAACATCAAGTCATAATGTGGTTCAAGGGAGGAATGATAACATCTGGCTCCTCAGTATATAGAGAATGTAACATTGATAGAGTGCAATAGAATGTAATTCAAGGATATATATTGTGGTTTTACTAGGACAAAGTTGTCTGTGTCACTGAATACAATAAAATCTATCTCAAACAGTCTGTCTGGTGCAGTTTCTGGACTGATATGATATGCCTGGTTGTGACTTATACACAAATACTGGCTGTTCTGAACTGTCTCAGATCTGTTCTGACTGTCTGACACAAACTTTCAGTTGCTTTCTGGAGTTCTTGCACAAAACAAAGTGATCTGGTCACCACAATACTATTCAAGTGGAGTCTATGACTCAAAGCTCTTAACACAACTCTTACTGTTTGCTTGGTAGCATTTCAAGAGAGGTCAGAAACCTTTCTTTCCCCTATACATGATCTGATATTTATACTTTCTAGCTACTCATAGCTGACTAACATAAACAACTATTGACTAATATGCTTGCTGATACAACCTGGAAGACTAAACACATTCTCTGACAGATATGAGCTCATCTATGGCTGCAGGATGAGTATGAGCTCATATGCAGTGGTTGGGCAGATATGAGCTCATTTGCAGCCAGCTTGATTGGATGACTGGACTCTGCCTGATCCATACTGGCATACTGATCATACAAGTCCTTCAGATCTGGAAACCTCCCTTGCTAATCACAAGGTCCACTAGTATTCTGGTTGCCATCAGATACTGAGGTGATGCCCTTTGAGAGAGCTGGCCCTTCACCAGATAATTACTTACTTATTATCTCTTACTGTGGCATAGAGTGACTAACCTGGTAGAAAAAAAAATTAAATATATTCAACTTTTTACCAGGTATGGTTGCCCAGCATATCAGTACCCAGTTAGAATATTTGCAGACCAATACACAATGAGAACACATAACACTTGCATACAATACCTTTGAATTTGGAATGTGTCTACCTGTGATTTTATTCATTTGAACTATGCATAGCAATTTGTTTTCTCAGATACAGCAACATGGATTTCTGGACTCTTTGATTTGAGATTTTGACAGAGTGGCAGAGACATGTTCTTTATGCTCAAGAATGTAGAAACCTCCAATTTTTACATGCTGAAAGTGAAAGAAAATTGAAATTATTTCTGTCTCTTATGTATGTCAATATCATGAAAAGGAACAGTGGATGAATCACCGAACTCAGGAGTTTGAAAGCAAGAAAATTTTGGCTGCACAGAGAAATATTGACAGATGCGGACAGAGTCAATGGCTTGGACACTTGAGAGGCGGGGTTACTTTCACGTCTTAGTACTTGATGCACTTGTTGCATAATGAAATACAGTCTAAAAAGCATCGGAAGTTATTTCCGATGTATACATACGGCCCGGGAGCCGACCCTGCCCTTGATCACGCTACTAGCTGGGCCGCATCCTTCCTTCTTAATACGATGATCGACCCTGAGCTCCCTGCCGAACTCATTGAAGCCATTATTTCGGATTTCTGATACTCGGAGAACTCTTCTCAAGACCGTATCACCTTCATGAAAACTTGCCCTCTCGTCAGCAACCTCTGGAAGGAGGTTTTTGCGCATATTTCATCCCGCGACATATACGTTCCAACGGTTGCGTATCTCGTCCACCTCAGCACTGTCATTCGCACCAATAGCTCCGTTATCTACTGTTCTGATCTTTTCCAATCCACCCGTACAATTACCCGCCATGTCGACCTCACCGAAACTACCGGTGACGTCGCCATGGAGCCCTACTCAGCCCTATGTAGCTTGCCTAATCACTCTGGCTTTCGCAGATGCTTTCCGAATATCGAGAGAATACATTTGGAGGTCAACTACTGCATCCGAGGCGGCTGGCACGAGCTCATACTGTGCCACCAACAGCTCATCCGGACGCATATATCCATAGCGCTTGACCAAGCGATGACCGAGCTCAGTGTCCTACCTGTCGCTTGGCACATCGTTGCGGAGAATCCAGAGGTCGATCACGTTGGTGGCGTCATCGCTGATGTTCACTGGGACATCTTCCTGAGGGAGGTCACTCTAGCAGTCGCCCCAGGAATGCTGTGTTGCATCAGGAAGGATCCGTTCAAGGACACGGTATCGAAATCGACATACGTCGGTGGTCTGCTGCATTTCCGAGGACACGCTCTCCTTGCCGAAAGAATGGGTGATGTGCGACATATAAATTATTACTTCCGGAAGACTGCCTCAAAACCTCCAGGTGAGAGGCTTTCTAATGCTCTTTCTCCCTGAAATTTCTCATGTTTTATCAAGGTTTGTGGGCCCTGATAGGCGAAGTATACGAAGATATGAAGGGAGCGTTCATCCCTTCTGCGTCCGTCTATTCGTGCTGGAAGACTATCTTGGGCGAAGCGCCTGGACAACGAAAGCTCTGAGTTGCTTTCGCTAGGTTACTTCTTTTACCAGGTCAGCTGGAGCATCTCTTGTCAGACCATGCAATTCACGTCTTTTTATTTAGCTGAACTTCAACTTCTTGAATTCCTTGACGACTAATGAAGACTCCACCGGCTTCCAATCTCGTTACCTGTGAAAAGCATCACCTCTGCCACGCAGTTATCTCTCCCTTTCTTCATGTTTCCCCTTTTCGATGATCCTCAGTTTCGTGTCTCCAGCCCTAGTTTAAGGTCTTTGTACATGCATCAAAATGACCTACTTTCTTGTGCATTTGTATCTTCCAACTGTGCTCAGTTCAAGTTTTTATGCGGTCGAGCTGGTACTTCAGCTCTCTGAACACCATTCTCTGGTAGTTCTTATGTGGTGCTAGATTTCGAGCCAATGCTCGTCACGGAATAATCAGCCGCAGCTTGAGCTCACCCACTCACAAGAAGCATTTGGTTGTTTCGGCCGTTGGAATGATTCTGCTTGCTCTGCCCAATAATAACGCGCCGCACTACACTTTAGTGCATCCATTGGGAAGAACACTAGTACTGTAATCACGCTTAATCAAATGGTGTGCGACATGATGTTGGACGCGGGAATCGACATTCACTCGGAAATGATGTGGGGTTGAGTGTCCATGTGGAGCAATGTCGTACGAGTGTATATGTCTTGTTTTTTTTCTCTCCAGCCGTCATAGTAGTGTTTATACTGCCTCAGGTCACAGGCCGACTCTAGTGACAGTGCCCGTTGCAAATGCAAATATTTTTCCAGGTCGTTCCGGCAATGGCCGGTCCGATCCAGCACGTGTTCCACATAAATTGGAGAAACTCGAATCCGATCGCTCCTGAACACTGACCACCACCATCGGAATTCCGTTTACAATCTTCCTTCTTCTCCCGAAACAATACTATGGGCATCCTCGATATCGTACCGGTGAGTGTCGCAGACGGTTGACGCTGGACGCCGACGATAACGACGACCACAGGCTGGTGTGTTGACTGGCGATAATGTCCGCAAAGTCTTCGAATACGCCAAGGAGAACAAGGTGCGCTGGATAGCGCTTAATTTAGTGCATATGTGCTGATTTTTCGTGTAGTTTGCCATTCCTGTGAGTTTTCTGCAGCTGCCAGTTGTTATCTGTACTCATCACCGGTATTTACCGTATAGGCTATCGTGAGCTGTCCATTCATATCCGATTTCCTGACACTCATATTCATGTCGCAAGAATGTAACCTCATCCTCGACAGCGAACGCTGTACTCGAGGCTGCCAGGTAAGCCCCGTCATGACCGTGATCCAACGATGATTTATTCATCGCGACTGTAGGGACATCAAATCGCCCATCATCATCCAGGTCTCTCAAGGCGGCAGTGCCTACTTCGCTGGAAAGGGCCTGGCCAATGACAAGCAGCAAGCCTCTATTGCGGGGGCAACAGCTGCCGCAGTCCATGTTCGAACTGTAAGCAAGGCTTACGGCGTGTACGTTTGTTCCTTGAGCGCCATGCTGTATTCTAACGTTCCGTCATAGACCCGTCATTCTCCACAGTGACCACTGCGCCCACAAACTCCTGCCCTGGTTCGACGGAATGCTTGAAGCCGACGAAGCCTACTTCAAGGAACACCAGGAACCCCTTTTCTCCTCCCACATGCTCGACCTTTCCGAAGAACCAAAAGAGGAGAACATCGCGACATGCGTCAAGTACTTCAAACGCATGGCGCCCCTCGGCCTGTGGCTTGAGATGGAAATTGGTATCACTGGCGGTGAGGAGGATGGTGTTGACAACACAGGCGTTGACAATGCCAGCCTCTACACCCAGCCAGAGGACATCTGGGATGTTTACAACGCCCTCAGCAAGATCTCTCCTAACTTCAGCATCGCCGCTGCCTTTGGTAATGTCCACGGCGTCTACAAGCCTGGAAACGTCCGCCTCCAGCCTGGATTGCTCGGAAAGCACCAATCATACGCGAGCCAGAAACTAGGTGGAAAAGCCGAGAAGCCGTTGTTCCTCGTCTTCCACGGCGGTTCTGGATCCACCAAGGAGGAAATCAAAACTGCTGTGAGCAACGGCGTTGTCAAGATGAACGTCGACACAGATACTCAGTTCGCTTATCTTGTCGGTATCCGGGACTTTGTCCAGAACAAGAGTGGATACCTCCAGACTCAGGTTGGTAATCCTGAAGGTGCTGACAAGCCCAACAAGAAGGTACGTATCTCTCGGTTCAGTTATATTGTTCCTGCCGAGATTAATTTGAACACACAGTACTATGATCCTCGTGTCTGGGTGCGTGAGGGTGAGAAGACGCTTGTTGTTCGTGTCAAGGAAGCCTGTGAAGACCTCGGCAACGTTGGTGCGTAACCGGTCCATGCGAGTCCCACGGTGCTGGCTCATCGTTACACAGGTCGTCTCTGAGTGAACGCAAAAGGGAAAGTAGAAGCAAATGTATTCGAGATGTAATGTTAATTCGCCCGTCAACTATCCTCTTTGATTTAAATAATGGAAGAATAATCTTCCACCGATGACTGTCAACTGAGGTGCTTGCCTTGTTTGTCTCGTTGTACTGATGGGAAGGAGGAGAGCTTGGGGTGACTCCGATCCCTGAGTATTCATGTTACCGGCCTTACCCAATTCTAAGACGTCGGTCCTCAGACATCGTCTCCTCTGGTATGTCGATTCGTCCTGGGTTTTCGCTAGTGCACCGACGTGGATTGTAGAATCCAGCAGGAGCCTTTTCATTGACATTTTTTCGGGTTGCTCTAACCTGCGATGTGCGTGCTGTGGATGAGTCGTACGCGTCATCCTCCGTTGGTTCTGAAGAGGGGAACGTTAAGCCGTTTTCGATATGTCCTTTTCGGTAGAAGCCCTACCGATCCCCACATAGCGGGATGCTCACGAAAGTGTTCGCATCCGCATCTATGTATAATAGCTTCCCACACGCGTGGTTTATTCCTACGCATCGATGACATGCACTGTGACGTTAACTCTTTAACTCTCTCGAGATACCGCACACCGATAGCCGGGGGTTGCAGCCTAAAAACACGTTTTTCTGGACGCCGCTGGCTTCGACAGACCTTCGAATGACCAACATGTGTAGGCAGTGAACTGAAGGGTCCTTTGAGCGCAGCTTCCATGTGGACGGAGTGGTTATCCTGGCACGGCTATCGGGCAACAAGGTCTTGCCTCGCCAGAAGAAGATGCGAATCTATCTGTCATAATAACGATAGTCATTAAATGCAATTGATATAGGTATACGTTAATCAACATCATCAATACCGCCAAAAGATGCATGGCCAGGAGGTGGAGTAGGGCTCGATGAAAAGTTAAATGCAAATCCGCCAGCGCCGATTCGGAAAGACTGCGTTGAAGAAGCCGGTTGTTGTAGATGTTGCTGTTGCTGCTGCTTTTGTCGTTTCTTGTCAGCCCTCAAAGCCATCTTCCTTCGTTGAATCTTCGCAAACGACGAAAGCGTGTTCAGGGCATCGCTCACATGCCTCTTACTCGGTCGATCCGAGATCCTACGAGGGCACGTCAATCAATGCCAGTCCTATCAGTAGTGACATATTCCCGACCTTGTCTGCATAGCCTCGCCGACATCATGCGCGCGCAGAAAAGGCATGAGTTCCGTCGCTTTCGCATAGACCTTGGTCAAGATGGGCGCTCCACCCCTGATCGCGTTAGTGACCTCGACCCAGCCATCGAATCGCTCCCCTAGCGGTGGCCTCAGTTCCTCCCGGAGATCTTCCAAATCAGGGTCGGACGGATCTAGGTCTAGGTGACCCAAGAAATCTGGATCGTCACCCTCTTCGATCCCAGGCGCGGGGATGCCCATCATCATGGCTGCGAACGCGACAGCGTGGAGGGGCGCGGAGGACGGCGTGACAACATCGTCTACCCATTGTTCGATTCGGTCGCTCCGCTGTTGCGAAGAAGACGGCAGCTTGAGGATCCGCTGGAGTTCATCCCTGTGTACAGAATCTTCGATGCAGCAGAAATTTGGGCGGATGGCAGAACGGACTGCGTACACCAAGTCTGTCATTTCTTTTTCAATTATTTGGAAGGTGCGCGTCCGAAACAGAGGGGATTCAGAGAGCACGAGGAGGGCAACCTGGAGGACTGGAGCGTCGCGTGGGCGGAGGAGCGACGAATGGGAATCCAGGAGATTGAGAATTGCCAGCGTATCGTTCTCGGCTGCGTAAACATCTAGGGCCGCGGCCAAGTTGTCAGAGCTGTACTCCGCGATTTGAGACAGAATGTCAAATAGGTTTTTGTGCGTCTCGACTGGGGTGTCAGCGCCTAGTGCTTTGAGGGCGATGTATAGATCTCGTGATGGCGCCGTCTCAAATATGCTATGAAGGCGCCGTTGGACGAATCCTCGCAGATGCAGTCGATGTCGGTTGATTGCATGTGACCAGTGGTTGGCATGGAGATGACAAGGGCACTGGACGTTGTCGGTGTTGGACTCATAGTCTGATTTATCATCATCATCACTGTTGTAGTCTTCCCAGTCTTCTTCGTCATCTTCATCTTCTAAGGGTGCAACGCGTCGAAACTGAACTAATTTGATAGCATAGCTCAACGTACCATTTCTGCCTCCTTGGAGTAGCCGCACCAATGACTTCCACCCCATCTCTTCTTCGATATCCAACAGCATCTCGGGTAGCTGTTTTCTGGCTTGGTGCCCGCCGGAAGCAGAGAGGCACACAAACAACTCTCTCCACATCCATAGCAGTACAGAGTTGATGTTGTGTGGTCCATAGAACAAAAAGTGTTTCACTGTTTTGCCGTTCGTCCGTTTGACGCATATATCGACTTCGTATGTCGTAATGGAACACTGACATCTACACTGACGCGTCAAGGAGCTGATACACAGCACAGAAAACACGTACCCTCCAACCCTAGTCCCATCGTCGAGCCTGCCCAACACGCCAGCGATGAACAACAAGCACTGATGAGCCTGGCGAAAATGGACATGGTGCTCGTAGATGACGATCCATATCGTGGAGAGCCACACGGAAATGGTGTCGATGATTTCGGTGAGAAGCTCGTCGCGGTTCGACCTGTCTTTCACGAAGGAACACTTCGCATCGCGTGCAAGGTCGGCTAGTAGGCCGTTGATCTCTTTCTTCTTGCCCTGCAGATCCAGAAGTGGAATCAAGGAGTGCCGTTTCCGAAACCTCGAGGCATAGCACACGACTAGATATAATTGAGTCAATTTCAGCTCCCCAGCACGCCACACCACGCCACGCCACGCACGTCGTCTGGCCTTTCGCTTCGGTGCAGAGTCGAGAATGAACTTGAGATTTGCTTCGACGAGTATTCTCTGCGACTCTGATGGCAACGAATCGTAAATTTTGATGAACCTGGCAGCCATCAGCACTAAGCTGCATAATAAAGCATGCTTGAACACACCTGGAACTGGGTGACGCGGCGGACATGTACGGTAAGTGTAATAAAATTCGAGTTCAAGGGCAAGCTTTGGTGACGGCATACCTTATGCCCAATTCAAGAAATAAATTATTATTTTATCACGTGATCGTTACGCGGGGGAATGTCCTTTTATGTTTCCTTCCTTTTCCAAGCCTTTGTGTTCTTCGTCTTGTTCTGTTTCCATCCAGTTCTTTTCCCCCCTTCCCCTGGTAACTACATTCTCCAAGTGCCTTATGTTCTACAGAAAATCTGCTGCCATTATTGAAGCAAGGAATCTAAAGATTGCGGAAATCAACAAGATATCAAAGTGCCGGATCAGGCGGTTGTTTCCTTCCCAGATATAGCCTCAGGACGCCTCGAGGCTGACTGCCATTCGTGGTTGCCGACCTCGTTGTCTTCTGGAGGCGTCATCCTGTCTTAGACACGAGGGAAACGCGCGTAGCACAACTGCTCGCCTAAAGACTGGGCCTTTGTTGTGCGGTCGATCCTGAATCCTTTGTTCCCATCTCATTCTGGCCCTCCTGGACCATTGTTTTCTTTGATTTGTGCAATGTCCAACCAGTCGCCTCAGCGCCCTCGTAAACCACAAATGCATCCAGCTTCTCAAGGTAAGTCTCGTGCTACTCTTTCATTAACGTGAAAAATCGGTTTCAAATCGATCCATCTGTGCCCTACTGCTATGTAATAGTTGGGCGCCACGCCTTCCTTTCTTTCGAATCTCTGTCTTTGTCGCTACTCTATTAATCAGATACTAACTATCGTCATGCACAGGCCAAATGCTGCCTCGAGAGAAGTCCCCGTCGCCTTCTTCATTTCGCACGCGGACGATCAAGGCGCAGTCTATGCCATCAGCTACACAGATATTTGCCTCTACGCACCAGCCTGCCCAACCAAGTCCGACGGCGCCCAATAATTCTAGGCGATCACCCCCAAACTCTCAGGTACAAAGACTTTTACCTACGCCGCCGCATCCTAGTCTCCCCGAAACCGCCGAGCACCGCACGAGTCCTCAACCATCCCAACCATCACATTCCCAGCCCAATGTCAATACCCACTACCCCCGCCCCATCAACCGCGTCACCCCTCAGCAGTTTCTCACCAAGTTCCAACATGACGAGAACTGGCAAATGACCGAGGAGCTCTTGGCCGAGATCGAGCGGGCCGATCTGCAGCAATCGCAAAATGTCGCCCAGCCTCCGAGTTCATATCCCATGGCCTACGGACAAGCAGATTCTCCATCTAAAGACCCCGTCGTCGAACGCGTTCGAGCAACGGAGAAATCCAGTCCCAAGGACGTCGACGGTCGCAGACCACAGGCTTTGAAGGAAAGTCCAAAGGTTCGTGATCGCCAATCCTCATCTCCTTCAGGACAGATCCAAAACCCAGAGCCACGCCAGTCACCCGCTTACCATACCCCGATGGGGAGTCCCGGAGAGCACCCCTCTGCCCTGCAGAACTACGCTCAGTATCAGTACGATACGTCGTCGATACCTAAACGAAATTCGGGTCCCAGCGGCGCAGACGGCCGACCTGCATTATCCCTCTCTACGCAGACGCCTCCTCTTCAAGCGATCCACACTCGGAGCCCCGATAGGTCCCTTCCGGTGCAGGAGGAGCCCGAGGAAGAGCTCACTCACCTTCTATCAAACAATGGGGATACCAGAGACCGGGAGAAATGGGCGGGTGCTGATATCGAGCATCACCAGACGTCCCCTACTCCATCTTCCGACCTTCATCCAGAGGGCAATTCCTCCCGGTACGATCCCAATCGTTCCTTTGACGGGAGAAGTAGTCGTGCCGGTCATCGCGACGACGATGACGAAACCCTCATCGAGCCAGATCAGCGGGACGATGAAGACGGCCAGTATACTCCTCGATCTCCCTCCTCTGGCCTGCCTGCAGATATCCCCCAGGATCGATATCAGCAGCAGAGCCAGTTCGTCAAACCTAGTCGGGGCAGGGCGCGTAATGGGGTGACGGACCAGCTGGGACTGAGAGGATTCGACCAACTGTTTGAGCCGCATAGTGTCCCTCGAGATATCCCACCCCAGTATGTCGAGCCAAAGAAGCAACGGGCGGAGCAACAGTATTCCGATCCACGCACTCGTGCCTATACGCCACAGCTGCATTCTGATGACTTCACTAATTTGTTGGACCATCCGACGTCAGCTTATATTCAAGCCTATTTGGCACGCTCACCACGTCCAGACGCGCCTATCCCTCCTACCCCTCATAGCCAGACCTCACCCCCTTCTCCCTCGCCGTTGATATCCGGTGGATACGATGCCAAAGATCTCCCTCCATTCAGCCCGGTCGCTCCAGTGGGATCTCCTTATCCATATCCGTTCTCTCATGTACGGCGGTCCCAACCGTATTCTGGACATTCCAGCCGCGGTCAGATGCCAGCAAACTACGATCTAAACCACCCTTCTGTTATTCAGGAACAGTTCGCTAAACAGTGGTCTATGTATGCTCAAAACAACAATCATGGTCATATCACTGATTCTACTTTATCTCCATCGTCTACGCCCTTCTCCACACCGTCGTTTAACCCCTGGGCGTACTGGCACACTCAAAGAGTTCTGGGGGGCCGATATCCAGATCCGATAAGCATTCGGTCGAGTCCTAGCCATGAACCCATTCCACTCCCACGCCCTGCAAACGTAGGTTTAAAGAAGAAACGCAACTCTACTGATTTACGTACGCAATCTGTCGCAAGGAAGCCTCCCCCTCGTGTGGAAAGCACCCAACCTCGAGATACGAGTCCTGAGCCGTCTACATCTGGCGAGGAGACCGCTGGCGAGGAGCAGCCTCATTTCGCCATCATGGAGGAAGGAGCCAGGGTGAACGGCTATGTCGACGATGATAACGATGACTGGATGGACGAAGATGACGATCAAGATGACGAAGATTTGTTAGAACTAGAATACCATCCTTCCTTTGTCAGCAGTGTCGAAAAACGTCGTCGTCGATGGGAGACGCGCTGGGAGGCACTTGCTCAAGCAGTAAGTTTTCCTTTAGTCGACGAGATAGGCAGTTCTGACCCTATCGTCCGGCAGTTTCAGGCTGTTGATCGCCAGACTGACGCTACAATGGTCTTGATGGCCGCTCCGTCCCATTCGACCAAGCTGCACATGATGACTTCGCGTTCGATCAGGAGGCAGTCGTCAACTTTAGCTCGGTCGCCTATCATGCAAGGGATGAGATCAGGATTCCGGCAATTGGCGATTCAGCGCCGGCAGAGCCGTTCGCATAGGTCCTCTTTGGCGGATCGATTCCTGACGCCGTCGAGCATGTCTGGAAGTGGGTCTGATGGAAGCGAGTCGAGGGAGGAGGATTTGAAGCGGGCTTTGAGCTCTGCGTTGCAGAGTCTGAACACGCTGGGAGGCATTTACGAGCAGCGGGAAGCGAGATGGGTGGAAGAGATGCATCGTATAAGCGAGGATCGTGAGCGAGTCGAACTTTTGCTCCGGCAGGTCTTGGGGGAAAGACAGGTGTCGTCTTCGGACACTGACGGTCATGCGATTTAGAAAATCTGTTGAAAATCATGCTGAACTCAATCTATTGTACAGATATGCATAGGAAACCATGTTTTAAAATTGCACTTTACATGCCGACACTGCCGTTATATGCATGTTAAACCAGTCCACAACATCAGGAAAATAGATCGGCAGTATAATTGTCCTTGACACTTCCCAGTCCCCGTCCACACATGACACGGCCCAGGAGGCGGCGGTATGGAAGGTCGACCATCTCGTCATGTTCAGCCTGTGTGCCCAGTTGGCAATGAGACCGGACCTATGCTACTGATACGCCTGTCCATCGTATGGCTTTATTTATCGAAATAAATGATACTTAGGCTACATTGCAAGTAAAAACTAGTAAGTATCAGTGGCGCAAGCCTACATTGTAAGAAAACCATCTCCAGGCACTCTGAACAAGGCATTCTGGGGCTCGGATAGAAGTCGGAGCTTCTACCTGGTAACTCGACATTCCAGATGGAACGAGCTGCGGGCGGCCTAGCCGGCACCACGGCAAAAGCCGTGACCAATGGAAATAAGCGCGATCGATCGACATGTCAAGATACCAGGCGTTCATACGTGTTTACGATCACGGGCGCACCAGCGTGGAGCTCGAAGCGCCAGTCTACTGTGGCACTGTCTAGTAGAGGCGGAGTACATCTCTTTGACAAGGGACGCTCAGCAGATGATGTGGATGCTGAGCTGCCTTGATGAGATTAAACTCCCGGCACCTTGCCCCGGTCTGCTGTATGGCAATAATCTGGGGGCGGGTTCCTTGACTAAAACCACAAAATCCCACTAAAAGGTGAAGTATATATGCCATCCGCCAGCACTACATATGGGACCTCATTAAGAGTGGCAATCTTAAGGTCGAATTTATTCGAGGAAACACGAACCCTGCCAATAGTTTCACGGAACTGTTACCCCGCGACGCGCGTATCCGTTATCTACGCGACCTGGGGGAAAGATAATTCTCTTAAAATGATATCAATATCAAGGTTTTGTTAACTCTACAATCTTGAAGGCGGCCAGATTGAAGAAAGATACCAGTGTTACACTACTCGGGGGCCGTCATTCCAGAGGGAGTTCACCTAATGGCAAGCACCAACAAGACACAACAAGCTTATTCACCATCGACAACGACGATCAAATGACATCGCAGCTGCTCCATATCGTCGCGTCGGTTTACTGGCAACCTTAGTTTTCTGGCCCTTTTATTATTGTCTAGTCCTGCTACTGCTCAGTATCTCGAAAGAACAACAGGAAAACACCTTGAGTCACTTATACTGTCGACTCGGAGATTCTTTTTCTGATATGGATAGAATATCTTCCATTCATCGCTATGTCTCTACTGCCATTGTAGCGCCTCTTGGTGTCGGAAAGATAGATACTGGTCTGTGACAGTGAAGAGACGGCGAAAGTGCGCATGTTTATTGTCGAGAGCCCGCGAGCCCAGGAGCAACGACTCCCGTCCTTAAGGTGCCAACTGTGTCAGCGTACACTTCACCGTGAAGAAATACCGTTTCATCTTCTGCGAAGACTTTGTTATATTCTTACAATCTACGGCCAGAAGGCGTTGTTGTGATTTTGAACTCTTTGAGAAGTGAGGGAGAGTTCCATGGGCTCTTCATGCACTGGTCGTTGGTTCACGTTCTGTTGTCGCTGCCTCTTTTTTATTTCCTTCGTTTCATCTACAGACACCGGTAGTGTATGGATACGGAACATTGGTACCAGAATTACCCACATTTTTTCTTTTCTCAGGACGCTTCGTTCAGATCTCGCGTCGGATGTTCGAGTTCTTCATAACATATATGTTCCTTATCCAGCGGTATTGATTTCTCGATCTGTCTACTTGTCCAACAAATGAATACAATATCACCGATACATTTAAATCACTCCCGAGCACTTGTAGAAGATTCCCTTAGAGGCCAACATTGATGGGGGTGCAGCCCAGAGCAACAACGCCGTTCTGTTCGTGGATAAGTATGCATGCAATCATTTCCGAGGTCGAATTACTCACGTAGCTGTTGTCTGTACAGCAGACAGGTTGGTCGGAGCAGTCGGTGCCACCAGCGCCAATGCCAGTGATGGGGCTGCAGGTAACACCGCTGCGATGAACGTACTCAGCAAAGCAGAAGACACGATTTAGTACGTGAAAACCTACAGATCAGCGGTGATGCTGCTGAGGGCGATCCCGAGGAGGCCCAAGAGGGTCTGAACAGCGCTACTCAGGTCACTGGGCTATCACAATTCAATCGTTTAGCTCCCCAGCGTGATCGTATAGATGAGTAGCGCAGGTCAACTCACACTCTGGACAGAATTGCAGCACTGCGCGCTACCGGAAGCACAAGTGTCTTGCCGGGGAAGGACAGTGGCGGTCGCAAGGAGAGGCAAAGCCAGGAGAGTAAAAGCAGAGAGACGAACAAACATTATGAAACTGAGGTTAAGCTGTACAACTGTGAGGGCTGTTCGACTTGGTCATACCCGGTAAACTCACCTCTCTTTTATACGTTTTCGTCCTCTCTGTTATCCCCATGTACGATAGTCATCTGGTCGAGTAATAATGGTCCGTCCTGACTGGCAATGCGCACGTTTGAGGAATACCGGGACAGGATGTGGTGCTGGGTGGAAGCGAGTATCCGTCAGTACCATACCTTTTCACGGTACTTGTACTGTATTTCTTGGAATCTGCGAGAGAATTTGAGCAATCCGGCATTCCGGCATGCTGAGTAAGGAAAGAATCCGATATTGAAAGAATTAGATAGAAATTACTGGAAAAGGTGTAGTCTAGTATAAATATGAGAAGTCAATGGGGAAACTCAGGAGTTTGTAACCCAAAAACTAAAGGTCTTACAAGCACGTACTTTGGATACAGTCCAAATCTGAACACAAACTACACTGCTGATCTCCATTTACTGTTCTCTACCTCTTATCGCTATGGCCTCGCAGAACATCAATTCGCTACTCGGATCTGGAAAATGAATGGGTCAAAATTACCATGATTAGAAGTTTAATCTCAGCATAATATTACGGCGTGCAGGCATATGGAAGATTGTTTCCGGGGCAATAGAGAAACCAAAGCTTTGCAATGGAAGGAATTGGAAGGAAGGGAAACAGCAGCAGAGGATAGATTGTACAGATGGGTCATCAGCTTGAAAAGGCACAAGGGCAAGCACACAGACCAAATTTGGAAGGAAATATTTTAGGACTCGAGATTCGGACAACGAGGCTGAAATTCGAGGAAGTCTAGAGGGCCTACATCAGGATCGGAATTCGAAGAAGTAGAGGGCTTACCTAAAGACGCTAAAGGTAGAATACCGGCTTGAAGGGAAGTGTTGGAATCTCCAAGAGAATTCGAGCAATCCAGCATTCCAGCATGCTGAGTAAGGAAAGAAGGAAAGAAGCTGAAGGGAATTGAAGGAATTAGATAGAAATATTGATATGAATTGCATCCCAAATAGGTTTTCTAAGAAATGGTGTGATCGAATGAGCCAGCACCGGGCCCTCATTTGGATACGTACAAAATCTTTTCCCTGTTGCCCTGAGCACCATGACGGAACCGTTGGTCGCATCCACTCATTCATTTTCATTTCAATGGCATATCTTTACCAGGCCTTTCGAAGCCCAGTAAAAGAAAGATGTCGGTGAACAAACTCACGGTTTCTTGATCTGCTCAAGGCTCATCTATCCACTTGAATTAATGTGACATAAAAAAGGGTCGATTTCCCCCTGACAGCCTAGATTTCCGACTCATGAACAGCAACACGGGAAAGATGTAGGCCCGTTACATATGCGAAACGTACCACCTGGTATCAGATGTCCTCCTGACCTAGTCGCAGGCTGCATTTTCTTGATGACTGTTGACATGAAAAGAGTTATGCTACTTTACCTAACAAATGCAGAACACAACGAACTCCTTCAAGAGTCGAGTGGAAGGGTTCGTAGCACCTAGGCTGACAGGGTACATCGCCATACATTTGGTGTTGCGCGCGAAAACGATCGAGATGGTAAAGTGCTTTCTGATCCTTGTTGGCTGGATCGAAGCATCCGCCGAGCTGGACCCTAAAAAGGATGGTATGAGAAGGCTCACTGTGGAGATACGGTAATACTCAGTCTCTATAGAAAGGGAACGTGATCAAATGGAAAGATATGATCACCCGGAGCAAGCAGCTCCACCTGTCAAATACTCGAAACGCTACCACGGGACAGGCTCAGGTTCAAGCTCTGTACAGGAACAAAAGAAAATATCGTTGATCGTATGGGCATGTGTTGCGTTCCGCAAAGAGCTGCAGAGATATCTTAAAATAAACAGGCATCCAAGCGAACCCGGTATTGGCGATGGTTTCACAACTCTGTCCTAGTATAGTTAGAAATCGAACTGACATTTGTCGCGACAAGAATGACATCTGGCACTGCACGAGCGTGGGCACCTGAGGGTAGAACCCTTGACCAGAGTGAAATAAAAGAATCCCAACGTTACCTGTGTCCACTGTTGCATCTCGGAAAAACACATTTCAGGCTGAAGAAAGAAGCAAAAGAGATCAATTGATAGAAATGCATACAACATGGACAATTGCCCACGAGAAACGGCGTGGCGAGCATACTAATCTTTCCCCGAAAATATTCGCCTGTAGATTCCCTTCGGTGATCCATCTAGAAAACACATAAACATACGGTAGAAAGACGGAAGGGAAATGAAGAGACTTGCTTCATTTTCATCGACCTTCAGAGCTTTGACGTGGAGCGTGGCGACATATCTCACATCAGCGTATACAGGTGACATTGTCTCCTCCAGCTTGCCACTGATGAGATTGTATATATCCTGGGATGAGGTATTCAAGGCCGACAGGTCAGCAGGCAGGACAAGGGGACCATATATCATGGTAGCTAAATGGAGAATGAATGGAGCGGCAGTGGAGATAGTGTAAGGACGTGCGTACGATTCATTACGGTAATGCGTATCTCAGGATGCTCGCGGCCAAATTCAAAGGCGGCCTCTTCGGCGATTTTCTTGGAAACAGCGTAAACAGCCATTCCAGGAAGCGCGCTAGAAACAGCCTGCTCGTAGGTTAAGGGGTTCCCGGTGTCTCAGTGAGTCTATATTGCTACCCTGACAGAACCGCTGTGCCATACCAGTCCTCTGCAGTATAGGTATAGTCACGCCAAAGACCTGAATCAGAGGGTCACACAGATCGATGGTAAACTGATACAGGCAGCTTACCAACCTTGGTTGGGTCAACGACTGCAGCGATGCTTCCTGTTACAATAACACGTCGGACACCATGCTTGAGACA
Organism: Guyanagaster necrorhizus; assembly: GCF_019112545.1. Lineage (NCBI taxonomy): Eukaryota > Fungi > Basidiomycota > Agaricomycetes > Agaricales > Physalacriaceae > Guyanagaster > Guyanagaster necrorhizus. The sequence goes on from NW_025064892.1 coordinate 1,412,039, forward strand.
TGCTTCCAGAACCTTGACCGTCCCCTGCCTCGCAGGATCAAGAAGGTCCTTTTCAGGATCGTCTACACTCCGGAAGAAAGGCGACACCACGTGAATAACGGCACTTATACCTTGGGCGAAGGTAGACTGGCATTGAAAGCTTTCTAAGACGCTCATATGACAAGGGAGCTCCCTCAATGGGTGATCCGGTGATCGATTCCGGCGAAGAGGATAACCGCGCAACAGAAGCATGAGGCCCGGCTTCGTAAGGAAAGCTATCGTGATATTATCGCGTGTACGCTCTTCCAAACAGTCCAACCATATCGGTATACACGCGTTGTCCGCGTTACCCCTGGCCTTTCCACCGACGAAATAACCTTGTCTGGGAACCTCGACAAAGAGAACTACGACGTAGAACTCGGGGAGGCCCCTTCTGGCGTATAGGTTCGTGATATGTTTGGCCAGAGCTTGCTTGTCCTCGTTTGAGTAAAGGTTAGGGGGTACATAGAATCGATGAAGAGGTATGGTCGCTTCTGAATTTGAGCATCGGTTGCGTGTTTCCTTCGTTTTAAGTGTCTTTAATGTCTCACATACCCAGCTCGGCGGATGCTTCGATCCAGCCAACAAGGATCGGAAAGCACTTTACCATTTAGATCGTTTTCGCGCGTAACACCAAATGTATGGCGATGTACCCTGTCAGCCTAGGTGCTACGAACCCTTCCACTCGACTCTTGAAGGAGTTCGTTGTGTTCTGCATTTGTTAGGTAAAGTAGCATAACTCTTTTCATGTCAACAGTCATCAAGAAAATGCAGCCTGCGACTAGGTCAGGAGGACATCTGATACCAGGTGGTACGTTTCGCATATGTAACGGGCCTACATCTTTCCCGTGTTGCTGTTCATGAGTCGGAAATCTAGGCTGTCAGGGGGAAATCGACCCTTTTTTATGTCACATTAATTCAAGTGGATAGATGAGCCTTGAGCAGATCAAGAAACCGTGAGTTTGTTCACCGACATCTTTCTTTTACTGGGCTTCGAAAGGCCTGGTAAAGATATGCCATTGAAATGAAAATGAATGAGTGGATGCGACCAACGGTTCCGTCATGGTGCTCAGGGCAACAGGGAAAAGATTTTGTACGTATCCAAATGAGGGCCCGGTGCTGGCTCATTCGATCACACCATTTCTTAGAAAACCTATTTGGGATGCAATTCATATCAATATTTCTATCTAATTCCTTCAATTCCCTTCAGCTTCTTTCCTTCTTTCCTTACTCAGCATGCTGGAATGCTGGATTGCTCGAATTCTCTTGGAGATTCCAACACTTCCCTTCAAGCCGGTATTCTACCTTTAGCGTCTTTAGGTAAGCCCTCTACTTCTTCGAATTCCGATCCTGATGTAGGCCCTCTAGACTTCCTCGAATTTCAGCCTCGTTGTCCGAATCTCGAGTCCTAAAATATTTCCTTCCAAATTTGGTCTGTGTGCTTGCCCTTGTGCCTTTTCAAGCTGATGACCCATCTGTACAATCTATCCTCTGCTGCTGTTTCCCTTCCTTCCAATTCCTTCCATTGCAAAGCTTTGGTTTCTCTATTGCCCCGGAAACAATCTTCCATATGCCTGCACGCCGTAATATTATGCTGAGATTAAACTTCTAATCATGGTAATTTTGACCCATTCATTTTCCAGATCCGAGTAGCGAATTGATGTTCTGCGAGGCCATAGCGATAAGAGGTAGAGAACAGTAAATGGAGATCAGCAGTGTAGTTTGTGTTCAGATTTGGACTGTATCCAAAGTACGTGCTTGTAAGACCTTTAGTTTTTGGGTTACAAACTCCTGAGTTTCCCCATTGACTTCTCATATTTATACTAGACTACACCTTTTCCAGTAATTTCTATCTAATTCTTTCAATATCGGATTCTTTCCTTACTCAGCATGCCGGAATGCCGGATTGCTCAAATTCTCTCGCAGATTCCAAGAAATACAGTACAAGTACCGTGAAAAGGTATGGTACTGACGGATACTCGCTTCCACCCAGCACCACATCCTGTCCCGGTATTCCTCAAACGTGCGCATTGCCAGTCAGGACGGACCATTATTACTCGACCAGATGACTATCGTACATGGGGATAACAGAGAGGACGAAAACGTATAAAAGAGAGGTGAGTTTACCGGGTATGACCAAGTCGAACAGCCCTCACAGTTGTACAGCTTAACCTCAGTTTCATAATGTTTGTTCGTCTCTCTGCTTTTACTCTCCTGGCTTTGCCTCTCCTTGCGACCGCCACTGTCCTTCCCCGGCAAGACACTTGTGCTTCCGGTAGCGCGCAGTGCTGCAATTCTGTCCAGAGTGTGAGTTGACCTGCGCTACTCATCTATACGATCACGCTGGGGAGCTAAACGATTGAATTGTGATAGCCCAGTGACCTGAGTAGCGCTGTTCAGACCCTCTTGGGCCTCCTCGGGATCGCCCTCAGCAGCATCACCGCTGATCTGTAGGTTTTCACGTACTAAATCGTGTCTTCTGCTTTGCTGAGTACGTTCATCGCAGCGGTGTTACCTGCAGCCCCATCACTGGCATTGGCGCTGGTGGCACCGACTGCTCCGACCAACCTGTCTGCTGTACAGACAACAGCTACGTGAGTAATTCGACCTCGGAAATGATTGCATGCATACTTATCCACGAACAGAACGGCGTTGTTGCTCTGGGCTGCACCCCCATCAATGTTGGCCTCTAAGGGAATCTTCTACAAGTGCTCGGGAGTGATTTAAATGTATCGGTGATATTGTATTCATTTGTTGGACAAGTAGACAGATCGAGAAATCAATACCGCTGGATAAGGAACATATATGTTATGAAGAACTCGAACATCCGACGCGAGATCTGAACGAAGCGTCCTGAGAAAAGAAAAAATGTGGGTAATTCTGGTACCAATGTTCCGTATCCATACACTACCGGTGTCTGTAGATGAAACGAAGGAAATAAAAAAGAGGCAGCGACAACAGAACGTGAACCAACGACCAGTGCATGAAGAGCCCATGGAACTCTCCCTCACTTCTCAAAGAGTTCAAAATCACAACAACGCCTTCTGGCCGTAGATTGTAAGAATATAACAAAGTCTTCGCAGAAGATGAAACGGTATTTCTTCACGGTGAAGTGTACGCTGACACAGTTGGCACCTTAAGGACGGGAGTCGTTGCTCCTGGGCTCGCGGGCTCTCGACAATAAACATGCGCACTTTCGCCGTCTCTTCACTGTCACAGACCAGTATCTATCTTTCCGACACCAAGAGGCGCTACAATGGCAGTAGAGACATAGCGATGAATGGAAGATATTCTATCCATATCAGAAAAAGAATCTCCGAGTCGACAGTATAAGTGACTCAAGGTGTTTTCCTGTTGTTCTTTCGAGATACTGAGCAGTAGCAGGACTAGACAATAATAAAAGGGCCAGAAAACTAAGGTTGCCAGTAAACCGACGCGACGATATGGAGCAGCTGCGATGTCATTTGATCGTCGTTGTCGATGGTGAATAAGCTTGTTGTGTCTTGTTGGTGCTTGCCATTAGGTGAAATCTCTGGAATGACGGCCCCCGAGTAGTGTAACACTGGTATCTTTCTTCAATCTGGTCGCCTTCAAGACTGTAGAGTTAATAAAACCTTGATATTGATATCATTTTAAGAGAATTGTCTTTCCTCCAGGTCGCGTAGATAACGGATACGCGCGTCGCGGGGTAACAGTTTCGTGAAACTATTGGCAGGGTTCGTGTTTCCTCGAATAAATTCGACCTTAAGATTGTCACTCTTAATGAGGTCCCATATGTAGTGCTGGCAGATGGCATATATACTTCACCTTTCAGTGGGATTTTGTGGTTTTAGTCAAGGAACCCCCCCCCAGATTATCACCATACAGCAGACCGGGGCAAGGC
>NW_025064893.1:0-45255 GCF_019112545.1 Guyanagaster necrorhizus
CTGGCAGGATCATCACGAAGCCTATTTCTGTGACCAGGTCCTCGGCGGAGGAGTTGATGTATGTGATGAGTCCTGCGTAGGCGTGTTCACGCTTGGATTTGTCGTAGACGGCGAACCCTGTCTCCCCTGGCCCATGTTCGATTCGTTTCTCCCAGAAGGACGTGATGAGATCCTGTGCGTCGGTGAATGGGCCGATAGGGAGGAAGTCGTAGAAGGAAGCTGGAGGAGCAGCGTCGACGTGTAACTTTGCGTGTACGGAGATCTGGAGATGATGTGACTGGATCAGTGACAGATCACCCCTGATTTTTTTAACTCACATCAAAAGGCACCAGTTTCACGCGTTCGTTTTCTAGGACTGGGGGGAGTGGGAAGCAAAAATTGTTGACAGACATCTCTCTCGTTAGAAAGTTCTGGGGCTGCGGACGGTGCACCTTCATAGATTAACAATCGCCTGAGTCGATTAGCGGAATGGCCGGGCGGTACGGATATCCGGATTCCCGGGTGGATAAAGAGCACCCGTAAGTAAACGAGGATGCCTGGATTTGGGATCGGCGTTGGATTTACACGGCTACATATGCATGTGGTTGTAGATTCGGGCCCCGAACGTCAGCATGGCGAGGTTGGATTTATCAGCAGCTTTTATTTATGAAGGCATATTATATAAACGGGCCAGTGAAGAATTCTATTAAAAAGTATATAATCGCTGTTGAATCTTGGTGAGGTATGGCTTAGACATTACCTGACATTCACACATCCTAGTCTCCAGATTGACTGAGTAATGGGGACATTGAAAGATAAAGGATTGGTGTGCCATCGAAATTATGTACTAGGGGAAGAAATGGCGGACGTTGCCATGGCAGTTTCAGCATTGGCGGTGAATACCTTTTTTGTCTGTCCCATTTGCCAATAGCGGTTGCTAGGCTTTCCACCATGGTCGTTCGCCACATCTAAGAAGTCAGCGCGAGTTCTGCTATGCAACACGAGAATGATATTTTTCATTACATATCGTTCGTTTTCTCCATCCCGACTCGTCTTTCTTACCCCCCACTACGAACAGAAAGCTTGTGTCGCCAGCAAAAGACGGGCGCCGGTAATAAGCCGCTGGAATGCGTGTCTGATTTCAGGACATCTCAGTGTCGCTTTGCTGTTTCAGGCCTTTCCCCACGTTCATAGCTTCATAGACCAATTCTTTCGGGTGGGCGTTCAACCTGGATGAGTATGTTCTCATTTAGGCCCATAGCGGTTTCGATTGGGAGGACGGTTTGTCTAGTCGTCTCCGGAAGACTGTTGTTCACAGCCTGATTGTAGATTGGACAAAGTACTTATCATGGGTCGACTGTTACTCCAACACGGGTTTCCAGGTATACTTTATCCCTTCCTGCTACGGTATTTTTACGAACGTTTCTCTACGCGATGGAAGGTACCCACCGATTACAGTGACAAAACTGTTCTCGCGTCTATCGAGCGTCTTTTTTGCCCAGCAGAAATGTGACGCTGAATATGAGGGAACTGTACTGATAATTTTGGGAGGCTGCTCCATACAGTTATTTCTGATGGTCTGTTGCTCGCGTCTGTTATTTCGGAGGCAATACACATGTTATTAGCTTCGATCATTGCGGTATGTTGAAGGGCTAGCTCGGAACGCGAGTGTGGTAGGGGTAGGATTTGAACAAAGGTATAGGGAAGAACACTTAAAGTATGGATTGAAACTACAATCAAGAGCGAGTAGCTAATTCGGGAAAGAACTACAGTCAGTTTGCGGGATGTATAATAGTACTGTTAGCTGTAGTATCCCTGTCTTCCAACGATCTCTGCTGTTTCTATACGCGTCGGGCAGGTGAGATTTTGACCGAAGCTACAGTCCGGAGAGGTACTCACTTGTCCAGTGCCATTCATAGGAGCCTGAACAGAAAATAAATACTAAAACAGAACGGTAGGGATCGAAAATTCTTACCGGAGGGGGAGGGGGAGGAGGCCCTTGACTCTGTACCTGGGGAGCCTGACCGCGGCTCTGTTTCGCAAACGAAGGGTTAATCAGACGAATGTGGATAGCGGTGAAGCATACGTTTCCGCCACTGAGCATTTCAGGGGAGAAGAATTCGGTGCCTGCAATCGGTTTCTATATACGCAGTTAGTGTCAATGCTTCGTTACTCTTTCTAAGTAGAATTGAACCGTACCTGGTCGGAGGGGAATGGGAATCCATAGCTATAAGACATTGCAGAAGAAGGGAAGAACGGTCGAGTATGAGCTGTGCAGATAATGGTGGGGACTGATGGAGGTCAGTTCTGGGAATTTCGAGCGGCTTATATAGTAACCTGAGTGGATGTACCCATAGCAGGGACAATGAGTCTTGTCTTAGAGTGTCAGATGTGGAAGAATAAGGCGATCATGCTTAGGTCGTGCCACGATTTTGACAATGGCAGAAAGGGTCAGCGGTTGCTTGCTTTGAATCGAAAAGACAATGAATAATATTCCACGCAGACAAAAGGATAAGCCATAAAGTGGGAGGGAAGTGAGGGGACCATTCATCGCCAGTTTCGACTCGAAAACGTGGATTTGTGCCAGCGGTGGCATCACAGTATTGTTTGGTAACAGAACAAATAATATCGTTTGGGCCGTCGACAAGATACCAGAGTTCCGAAATTGTTCTGCGAATGGCAGAAACGTTTGCGGCAGTCGCTTCAATGCCGCTTCTGGCCAATTGGCAAAAAGCGGGACCGAAGCGGGGCAGCCGATCAAGTGGAAACGACATCACAGTCATAACTCTTCTCTCTTCTCGACCACCATGTCAGGCGGCGCCTTGTTTCCGTGTCGTACGACGTAGAAACGCGTCCACGGTCCTGATCTGCGCACCGCGTGTGATGGCTCTTCTCCTGCTGCAAGTTTTGGTCCCTGCCCTACAACGTGGATTTTTCGTCGCATTCGGCTCGTGTAGAAAGCGTGAGGGAAATGGCCAGAGTATTATCCAAGTAGCATGGTGTGTTTAACTGTTGACTGATAAAGTCCTCATCCTCATGAGCCCGGTTTGATGGCTAGATGATACCCTCAGGAGATACAAAGCGCGCATTGTCTACCCTTCGATTCCGACGGGGTACGAGAGGAATCGGCCTAAAGAGACGCTGATGAAGCCGTCTTATCTGCGCAGTCGAGGTGGATTCGATGCCGAAATGGACGATACAATATCTGTCTGACAAGGAGATGTTCTTATTTTCAGGACAAGCTGCTGCAAGGATACCCCAGGTGAGGGGGGCCACGATAAGATCCCGGAGCTCCCAGGTTTCTGAGTAAAAGGGTGGCCCTGGTAATCCACATCTCTGTATTATTCAGAGGGAACGTTCGCGGTTTCAGAGGCCAAGTATAGGCGTCCCTCGGTTTGGAGAGAACCGGCATCATAGAAGCTTTATCCTATGCCATGTATCAGGTAAATAACATGAAGTCGATTCCTGACTACATAATGAGCGTCGGGCGGGAAAAAAGATAGACTGTATTCTACGAACCTGGGTTCCAACGCGACGCTATGGAGACATGGCAAGGAAAAGGATAAATGAAAGAGTAGTAGAAACTCAGCCTTTTTAAAGGATGGATGAAGGAGCGGGTTAGGTGAATCTGAGCAAAAGGATGATCAAGCAAGGAAGTACGAGAAGAGACACGCTGTATGCTTTGATACGTACTAAGGTCGTTGTCTCCTTCGGGACCATACACACTCTAAGGGCTTTTATCAGCAACGTAGGACCGTCAGTGAAAATGAGCCATTTACCGCTCGACAATTCGGAACGGAACTTGAGGCACGCTAGATGAGTGTCCCGCGTACAATGATAAGATAAAAAGCCACTACTGGCGCACAGAACGTCTAGCGAGACTTATTAGCCTTGGGATCTCTGAATCAGACTCTGGTGGTGTTTCGGAAGGTCCCCTTGCACGATTCCGAGTCTTTGTAGATGACTATGCGCTGGTCAGAAGAAGAGTGTGGGGACAAGCACAAGGCAGTTCACGGAACCCGGTACGGTCTGAACTCCTCGTCGGAGCTTGTCTGTTGCCAAATGTCTGGTTCTGGAGCCTCAAACATCGATATATCAGCACTAGCATGTACTCAAGAAGATATCTAATGATGTCCCATACCCTGACGATTGCTTTTTCAGCAGACTCGTGCATAATATCCTCAGAAGCCGGGGAGCTGGAGGCTGCGACTAAGCATTGTTCTAAATTCGACACCCTTCAGCTGAGGTCCGCAATCTCGCAATCGACCCTCCCGTTCTCACTCTGCAGCTTGCCGAACTCCTGTCTTTTCTTCGCCGCTGGTCATCTAAACCTGTCGCGTTCCACTCGGAGCTCTCGGAGAGGCGTTCGTTCTCTTTGATGAGGCTTTCGACGGTGCGGGGCATGATGGATGAAAGGAAATGAAAAGCACAACTTGAAAATAATTTGGAGATCGCCAAGTTCCCAGCCGGTATGACAGTGCCAATTTGTTCGTCCGGTGATTTGATTTAGCAGATACCCCTGCTCAAGGGCAGGAGCTATTGTTAGTCAATCTCACATATTTGGGCTCATACGTTCACGGAATTCTGTGCTAGTGAACAATAGCAGGGCGAGCTGTGCAAACATGACACTCTGGAATTATCATCGACATAAGAAAGTATAGTAACCCACGCCCACTGGCTTTCAGTTGATCGCCATCGGAAGTAAAGTTAAGTGCTTGAGGGATGCAAATCACACTCCAGTCTAGTAGCGCTTTACATTTACAAAGTTCGAGACCAAACTTCATCAGAGCCTCCTCCTCTTCGTTTCGGGATCGATCATGGGTGATTCCTCAGAACCGCATTTAAATTGTGGGCCCGGGCTAGGGCGATGCTATAGACACCGACGAGAATATGAGTCGGGGCCTGCATGCAGATAGAGTGAGATCTATGCAAAGCAAGAATAGGAACCGCATACGCACCCTGCCTCTTCCACGTGAGGGCTGACGAGATTGATATTAGAAAAGGATGGGAGAAAACGCAATGGTGAAAAACGCACTGTCGTAAAGGCCCAACCCCGGGGCGGCGTATGTGGCAATGGCTGGGCGGGATCTCATCAACTGGAGTACAAGATACAAATAATGTGAAATACATACGGTTCCCCTTCCATGTGATGCCTAGTGGGAAGTCCATGTTTATGAACATGAACGAGAAGAGAAGCTGCTCACTGGGGAGATAGGATTGTGGCCTGAGGGCTGCTAAGAAAAATGAGTATGTTGCTTGTAACATAACTAGAGAAACACACGTTGACTGGCGAAGAAATGCTGGCTGCTGGATTGACTTGAGCGGACTCCTGTACATAATCCACCGCTGGAGGTGTGACAGGCTGGCCTTTATATGAGTCGCGTCAGACCAAAAGATTAAGGACGTGAACGAACGGTTGTCCTCTCTGGTACGGTAGAACGAGTGATACTTGCTTCGGCAGGGGGGCTTGACATTGATGAAAGCAAGCCTTCTGGAAAGTATAAGATATCACGATAATCAATACAAGTGTTTCGAGGCTGGGCTGGGACCAGGTAATGTTGGTAAGTCAGAATTGGCATATTTCCTGAACAACATAGCTTCACCCGCTGGTATCAGGTCTTTTTCTTTAATCGTGATTGTATTGGTGGACACCTGTTGCTCTGGAGATTGCCAGATATGGGCTTTGGCTTGGGCATCTTGAGTTTGGGAGGTGACGGCGGATGTCCCAATGACTTCTGATTGCTACAGGACAACTGCAGTGAGGTAGGGATATTCGGTGGAGGTAGGGATATTCGGTGAAGGTAAGTGATGCGTACCGCAATCACAGGATCTTCCAGGCGCTCCTCTAAACCCATGACCGTTTACCTGAGGTCTGCATTCTCGCAATCGACCTTCTCCTTCTCACGCAATAACTTGCTCAGCTCCTGTCTCATCTTCCCTGCTTGCTGCCTGAACGTGTCGCGCTGGCCTTTGAGCTCAGAGATAACCTCGGAAAGGCATTCATTCTCCTTTGAAAGGCTGTCGGTGGTGCGGTGCATGATGGTGCGGAAATGAGAAGTGAATGTTTCAGGCGGGAGTTTGCGTGCAGATTTCTGTTTTTTTTTTTAGCTGGGGGACCTGACCAGACTGAATATTTTTATCTTTGTAAAGACTAAGGAATATACATACAGACAGGATCCCTGATGATGATTTCATCTAGAAAACGCTCGCTGTAGCCAACTGATGCTCTTCCATCCTCACCCGGGTAAAGGATGTCCCATCGCGTACAGTTGCTATGGGAGTTGTGTATCCGGTAAGAGTCTGGCTGAGAAACTGGGCATTGTCCCAGCACATCCTGCATATCCGGGGGAAGCCTCGAAGTTCCCAAGGGCCAACGGTACCCAATCCCTCGGAGGCACTCCCGACTTTCTTTGCTGGAACTCTGGCGAGCCCGGATATTTCCTGAATATCACGGAAGGCACTGTTTACATAGTTTCACTGTTGCACATTGGTTTCATGCTTCACTGTTGTTATGTCACAGGTCACGGGATGTGACCTTACGCGTTGCTCAAACTTGCTTTGTCGAATTCAGATTGTCGAGAGGTTCAGTCGACACCTCCATCGGACTTTTCGGATGTCTCTTGACAGGTACTATTAATTCAGTCTTTTGCAGCTTGAGAGATGACACAGCAATATTAACAAACATGAAGCTCGTACTTACAACTTCAAATACCTCTCGGAGTCATGACGACCTCGCAGCACCTTGACCGGCTGAAGGTATCCCTCAGACCTTTCATCAGAAGCCTTATCCGAATAGACCGCATAGGACCATGAGGGGCGACAAGCAACGATGGCCCTGTAATCATCACAGGGACCTTGACGGCGGCGTTGGGTCTCTTTCGAATATAGACCGCCTTGTGACGTTCCATTAAACGAACCTGATTCAGCGCTCTCGTTGCATGAGAACAAAGGTCCCGAAGTAACACGAATATAGTCCGCAAAATGGGCTCGCCAAGGACTCCGGCTAGGTAAGCATTCAGCGGGACATGTCTCGTGAGGCTACGGACATTTGCCAATCCTTTCCGTTACGAGGCTTCGTTAACATTTCAACTTGGGAGATCTCCACGAGTAGTGCCGCCGCTGCGCGCGATGGGAACAAGAAGTAATATTTATTCCCATCAAAAATTGTAATCCGTGTTCTCAACGTGACCGACAGAACGATTCACCTTAGAGAGATCATTCAGAGCATACATATTACTACTTGAACAGTGGTAGATGAACAGCGTGTACCCATGAACAGAAACACCCAGCCATCCCATCATAACAAATAGGTAAACGACGGAGCCATATCCCCCTCCATCCCTTTCACCCCCCGTCCCAGCACCGTCTTCTTCCTCTGATTCATCCACTTGAAATACCCCAAGCACACCGCGGACCCCATCGCCATTGCAGCGCTAAACGCAATCATCGCTCTAGTCCCAAGCGTATAATCAGGCGCAGCGCTCAAGCTCCCCAACAACCACGTCGACAAGATCCCCCCGGCGCTCGTCATCATAACCCCAATAGCGATCGTCGTCGCTCGGCGAACATGCGGCTCAGAATTGGCCGCGTTCCATGCCGCCAGCGTCGGAGCGGAGGTAAACGCCCCAGGTATGGAGAGGAACAGACTGCCATACCGGGTGTCATGGGCCGTCGATTTGAGAAAGACAATGAATCCTATCATGGAGACGATGGAGGAGATGATGCAGACAAGGCCTCGGATATGGAATCGGTCACATAAGTAGGAGGTGCCCAATGACACCGCAAAGGCGACAGCAAACGGCGGCACACTCATGAGGTTCGAGCGGGCCGAACTGTATCCCAAGCTCTGGACAATCGACGGTGTAAAGCTATGAAATAAAAGGTCAGTTACATTGATAAGGGTGAGAAAGAGAGGGGAATTACACGTACTAAGCCAAACCAAAGAGGAGGATGCCAGAAAAGAAGAATACAACACTCAGGATCCAAACGTGCGGCGTGAGGAATGCCTTCCTGACTTCTCTCCACTCGAACTTCTCTCCACCAGACTCAGAAACCTGACTGGCGACATACTCGCGCTCCTCTGGACGCAAGAAGTTCGCAGACATGGGATCTCGAGGCATGAGCAAGCCATTCACGATGCCGCCAAAGATAGTGAAACAGCCTTCGATGATGAATATCCATTGCCACCCTGAATGTCCGAGCTTGCCATGCATTTGTGAGATACCAAAGGCGAGTATCCCTGCGAACGACCCTGTGATTGAGGCGAAAGCGTACATTGCAGATACACGGGTGGTCATTTTGACGCGGGGGTAGAAATGCGAAAGGTATAATACCAATCCGGGGAAGATGCCGCCCTCTAAGAGTCCGAGGAAGAACCGACAGGCAAGGAGGCCGCTATAGCTTTTCACCAGTCCTTGAAGGGCCGTGACTACGCCCCAGAGGACCACTGTGGTGGGCAGGAGATAGTTCGGTCCAATGACCTAAGTAAGCGCCAATAAGCTCGAGAAACATTGAACAGAAGGAAAAAATGACCTACCCGAAGTAGCAAATTTGAGGGGAGGTCAACGACAATGTACGGGATGTAGGTGACAGTCAGGGCAATGCTATACTGCGTGTTTGTCATTTTGAGGTCGGTTTGTAGTCCTGCCACCTGCGCATTGCCTATACTCGTTCTGTCCTGTGAATGCTATCAGTTGTGTGAGAAATTCAACGAGATAATGGACGTACGAGCATCGACAAGGAATAGAATGCGCCGACGACTGGAAGTATAAAGAAGTCCATCTTGAACCATAATCTCCTTGACGACCGTGCATCGAGTTCGAGGCTGAGTTGGCTTTTCTCGCTGTCGGTATACTTTGTATGTTGGCTGTCCTGGGGAGCATCCATCACGGTTGTTAGAGAGAACGAACATGAACAATAGAATATATATACCCGCTGCCAACCAAACGTATGACCACGGGCATGATCATGGGATTAAATATCGAGGGTAGAGCGGAACACCAGACGAGTCCGATGGGATCGTCCAGGGACAACGGTACAGAGAATGAGAGTCCTGTGACACCCGTCCTGAATTGAAAGGGTACGAACTGGCTGCGGTTTCTCGAACATCCTGAGAACCTGATGATGGGAATCAACCTAGGGGACAGAAAACACGGGGTTTAACTTTAAAAGACGATATTGTCTCAGTTATATTGACGCAACGCGGCTCCTACATAGAGTACAGGGACAGCGGTGCCAGTCATGATGGTCTTCGATGACCTTTTAACGTTCCAGATAGAAGGATATCGTGTCAAGATCAATACATATCGCGGAAAGTGGCGACGTCCTTGACGACATTATGTTGGGGTGCTTTATGAGCGTGGACGGCCAGATAAAAATGGTCAAGAACCAAAAACGAACTCGTGTTTCGGACCGGTTTCCTGCGCTCGGCAGCCGCGGCTTAGTCCACCTCGATCCACCGTGTACAACAAGTTACTTAGTGCGCTCTGCGTATACTGACCCTCCACCGACCAGTCACATAGATAACTCAGTTCTGTTCACGGAAAATTGTGTAAGCATAGAACATAAAGCTATTTCTCTCTTTCTACCAGATTCAGTAGATCTTGAGCTCTCCCACCCCTCTAATGCGTGGTTTCCAGCTTTCCCCATCTCAATTCACTCGCACGTCAATCTCTGAGGTCGCGGGGTTGATGCAAAGGAGTAATATGCATACCACATCCATTTGGAATTTCAAACATGGACTGCACAAATATTGGAGGTGCAGGGATGATCAGATCTTTTTATGATCGATCGCATGTTTGGGTCACGGTGGCGGTGCACTTTTGTACGTTTAACCGTGAGAACGTCATTTTCATTACGATTCTTGTCCTTTCGGCACGACGTTAACCGGTTTTCCTTGTCCGTATTGCCGTCGTTTCGAACAAGTGCTCCCACACTATCTTCTATGGAATCTTGGTATTTCTATGCTAGCATGTATCGTTCAGTATTCCTCTTTTCGCTCGGTGCTTTTCACCTGCACTCGTTCCTTTTCCCTGGTGTCCCTTTGACTTTTTTTGTTCCGCTTTTCTCACATTTCTCTGTCAAGCTCTTCTTGTGCAAGATTCTTTCCTTTTCTTGTTTATCATCGTCAGAAGGCACCTCATGCTTCAAAACGGTATTCCCATTCGATTTTGTTTTTGACCGCAACTGAACATGGCTTCATTTTCTTCCCGGTCTTCATGACTAAAGCGATAATGGATAATCGGAAGATTTGCGGCCCTGTTGTTTTGAATGTGAGAATACATCTTTTGAATCATCTGGCGGTGAATCGGTACGTACTCCCCCTTTCCCCATCTTTATCTATCCCGCTTGAGAGGAATCCAACCGTGTATATTATGTTCCTTCTGTTGTAGGCACCTGCCAGTATACCTTGGGCTTACCCTCCTTTGAACGATGCTTTTAGACACTCAGCTGTATGGCATGTAATCTCTGGCATCCATTTCTTGAATCCGCCCTCCGAAAACTGTCACTCGAACACAAGCTGAGCTACAACAATGTCGCCTTCTGTCCAGAAAGGTAATAAGATTCCTCAGTTCCCAAACTTAAAACTCTTCCTGGCATCTCGTCTTAGAAAATCGACTCGAAAGATTATATCGCGTCGAACATATGACTGCGTGGTTTCTCAAATCTCTAGTAATCTATCCGGGCCTATATTATAGGAGACACGAATACGATAAGGAGCATCTTTACTCGCATGTAACAGGATCCATATAATCGATCCAAAAAAACAAAGACTACCGTAAAACCACAAAAGGTGGTGTGCAGGATTTCACAGCTCGTGTGAGCATACAAGTCTGATCGGAATACACCACGTGAAATCGAACAGCGGTGGTTACACATGGTAAATCGTCGAATGCGGCAGGACTGCATACTATCAGACAAGAAGAAGTTCCAGAAGAAGGCAATACAAGTCTTCCTCGTTCTAAAGGTGTGGTAGGGAACGCTTCTGCAGGAAAGCTCTCTCCCAGAGGACTGGACAAGGTAAAACGGGGTTTTAGTGGGCATTGTGAAATAGATGATGATGGCTTGGTACTAACCATGACAAAGCTGGAGTCTATATGACAGAGTCCCATACAGGACTTTCTCGACAAAACACGAAACTAAGTGTGTAAAGGCATTACCTCGTGTGCTTGGTTCACTGTGCGGCACCTTCACCTAACCGTATGCCTTATGACACGTCTATGAATTCTCATCACGCTCACGGGGTTATAAGACCCCGATCCATTAACGTGTCAAGTACAGTGTCATTGGCATATCATTCTGTGTAAGAATTCAGGTATGAAGAGGAATGGTACTAATAGTACAATGTCAGTATACCCAACTGTTGCAGTCAACAGATGAGAGAATTCAAGTACCTAATAGTACAATATCAGTATACTATGAAATACCATAAATTATAAGTACAGTGTTAATCATTATAATGCTCACCCCAATTGTCACAGTCAACAGATGAGGAAAGCAACTGATGATCATGAGCACATAAATGACACAATAGATAAGACATTTACAACAGATGCAAATACAAAAAAGGTCAAAGAAAAATGATATCTATACAAGAACATCACATATGTCATGGCAATGTGCTTGTCTATACATCACCTGACAACTCCAACACTCTGCTAGTCAGAAGACTCCTGCTGTGCAGAGTATACAAAGCCATACTAAATATTCCACAAAAAAAAAAGTCTAGTTGGAGGATGCATTAGATGTTGAAGATGATCCATATATCATTAGTACCATTTCACATTATCACATTATCATTCTTGGATTATCTTTTCTGTCTATATCTCAATCATGCCTCAATTATATATATAAAGCATACCATAGATTTCCACACCTCAGCCATTTCTGCTTTTGCTGTGCTGACTGAGATGTGTATGCTTTTACTTTACTGCTTTGTTCTCATACTTATCTACTTATATAGTTCTTACCTTTATCCTTCCATCATTATGTTATATGGCCTCATTGCTTATAATTTTCTTTTTTGGTCAAGAAGAATACACAGTGAATTTTGGTGACTCATCAGTTTGATATCAAACCACACACATACTATATACACTATATACAACACACTGCTATTTGGTCCTACAAGATAGGTTGACAAATATACCCAGGGTAACCATACTCTCTAACACTAGTAACCATTTCAATGGTAAAAACTATGCTTTGTGGAAGGTATAGATATCTGAGCTACTCAAAGAAAAGGGACTGACTGGCCATATTGACAGCTCCATTACTTGTCCCCTCATCTCAGTGACTATCACTGGTGCTACACCATCCAATTCTATACTAATGCCCATCTACTATTCTATTCCATCTTGCAATGAATGGAAATTCCATAACAAATTGATACACTCACACATTGTTCTGAACATTGTTGATCTGCTCAGCTTAGGAGTCAAGACTGATAGAGTAGCAAAGGAGTGCTGGGACTTGGTCATCCAGGAACACATGAAGAAATTGAATATGGCTTTGTCCAAAGCAGAGCAGATGTTGAACTCTGTAAAATTTGATAGATTCTGTCATGATTTTTGCCTCTAATCATGACCTTCTGATGCTTAGTAAGCCAATGCTTATGAAAACCTGATCATTTTTGATGAATAAGTGCTCTCAGCCATGCAGAAACCTCACTGAAGCCATATGAGACCATAGATAATGCATGTATAATAACACTATGCTGTATTTTAATTATTGCCATATGACACACAGCTTGTATCAGCATGATGATCACATGGAATGACTGTGTGGTGGCATGGTCTTAGTCAGAATGACTGCAGCTCAAGTAAAACTCATTGTAATGACCTCATAGTGGACAGATAACAGTATACCTGCTGAACATAAAGATCATTGCTATTAGAGCATATTTAGTATACACATGAATGGAATTATATACATGCCCATAGGGCTAAGAATTTTCCATACAGTATTTAAAACAGTAATATACAATGATATGCCCTAGTCTCAAGCTAAGATTAATATATATTGATTAAACTATAGCATTCATGGTGCAACTCCTATGTTTGTGATCTTAAGCTGGCAGCCCAAGTCTATGAATTTCTTCTCTCTCTCTCTCTTTCTTTATCATCATCTTATATCTTATCTCCTTTATCATCTTCCTTCATTATCAGTTCATATCAGACTCTAGTGATTGCAGTGCTAAGCATTTGTGATTGTTTGGTCAGCATCTGACATTTAGCTTGAGACTTCTCATGCCTCAGTCTGATGGTCTTTGATCTAGGATGCCTTCATGAATCTTTCAAGACACAACTTATTTACAATCACATTTGCAGGCTCTTATCTTATTCTTTTAATCTTTAGATTTATCACATGCAATGAAAGACATTGTTATATGCATGCCAATAGTCTCTACTTCACATGAACTTTAACATCCACTCTGACCACTGTACTATCATCACTGGTATCCACTAGACTCCACTCTTTTCTCTTTTATATCTGTTAAGCCCAAATTCCATGTGACTATCAACACATGATAAACAGTTCAGAACCTCACACTTCAGGTTAGACTGACTGAGTCCACTGATGTGTTCATAGAGTTGTGTTGTCAAGGTGTTGGCAAGAAGCTTGAGCTTGAGAGTAGATGGTGAAGAATAAACTTTAGCTTAATGCTGGAGCTACTACAGTGAAAATGATGCTACTTAAATACTGTTCTGTTATTGGGTTATTAATAGAGACTTCACAAAAGATATTGTCTGTTGTAGAGCTGTTACCCCTGCTGTTGCCAGGCTCTCCACAAAAGCTGTTGTCCTGCTGTCCTGCTGTTACTTCTGCACCACCATTTGAGAACAAAAGAAGCATTGTCTCTCCCTTCACAGCATACAGCAGCATGATAGAGCAGTGACTGACTGGGTTGCTGAGCTAAGCATTCTCACAGCCCTAAGTGCTGGCCTAAGCACTCTGACTAAGCAAAGATAGGGGTTATTTCCAAGGAAAAGAAAAAGAAAAATAGGAAAAATCATAACAATATCCTTCTATTTGAATTATCTTCTAATATTTTATATCCACATTTCACATCACTGTCTCTGATATAGTAGGATTACTTAATATCAGATTTCATCAGATTCAGATTTGAAATTAGTTACTAGCATATAAGCCTTGCATAATCATTATAGATACTCAGTTCAAATATCAACTTGAATTAGCTCAATACTCTTTGTACTCACCTCTGAATTCTCTCTTTTGTCTGATAGACTCTACTCTAAAGGATATTTTCTCCATTTCACCTCTCTGATAGACTTTACTCTGTCATGCAAAATACTTTGGGCTTTGACTCAAGAGTGGCATTGCTAATAGCTTCACAAAGGCTCATGCATTCTATCAGTCTCTATATGTGCAATCAACTTTTCCCCTATTAGCACATTCCTAACAGATATGCCTGAAGCCCTGCTGCCTTCACTAAGAGAGGAGATAAAACTATCCTCAAGGTTCAGCTGGAGATACTTGACACACATCAGATCATAAGCACAGAAGTGCTACTAGACAATGGCTGCATGAGGAGTTTTATTGATGAGGACTTTGTCAAACAAAATGGATTTAACATGTAAAAGATCACTAGGCTCATTTCAGTTTATAATACTAACAGAACACTCAATGCAGAAACTCTATTTCAGAGTACTGTGAGATCTACATGACTATAGGTAATAGGCATATTGAATATATTAACTTTAATGTATATGATGAAACATCTATCAATATCATTAAAAAAGATGAAAGACTCAGGATATATTGACATACCCAACAAGAAAGCCCTTTAAGCAATAGTAGCCAGTCTCAGAAGCAGGCAACAGATGACAATGATATAGCAGAACAAAGACCAAAATGAACATCATACAACTAGTAAAGCAAGCAGACTAACAAAAGAGAGGTCAGAGCAAGAACAAGATGACACAATAGACTTAGAAATAGACCTGAAACTAAAAGTCACAGGTGCTGTCCTAAACAAGCTAATATAAAGTCATGCATATAAAGCCTTTTGAGGCCAAAAAAATCAAAAACTGCCTAAGAGGGAAAAGACAAGAGTGAACATTAAGTTAGCAAGCCAGAGAGCAAAAGAATACTTTGGGTTGCAACTAACACCAACTGCCTTATGGAAATTGATCTGCCATAAAGACATAGACTGAAACATCAGATACTTTCTGTGGATGACAATGCATAATGCATACAGAATAGAAGAAAAGTGGCTGCAGTTTACCCTGCAATACTATGATCATGCATATTGCACTCAATGCGATGGCTGTATGAAAAAAATGAAGCATATATTGACTGAGTGCTCCTCTCCAGGTCAAAAAAAATATGAGAGCTTACCAGACAGCTACTCAAAATAAGGAATATCCTATAGCACTCTTCAAAACTGTCACACATCCTAGCATGTGCCTCTCCAGTCCTCAAGTCACCAAATGAATATAGAGATGAAGGAAAGAAACACTTCTTCAGGATTGTAGTCTTCTCAGCCACTCAAACCATCTGGAATGCCTGCTGTGAGAGAGCAATACAACATAAGAACATGCTCTTCATATGAGAACAGAGATTTGAAATAGGCGAAGGAAAAAGGTTAACAATAGACTTGAGCTAGACTGCTTGATAACATGCAACTGCTTTAGTAAAAAGACAACAAATAAAAACCTAGTGTTAATAACATGGGCAGGCTCAATAATGAATGAGCACCAGTTTCTGAAAGACTGGATGGAAACTGTTGGGGTTTTAGTGAGTATGAGGTAACAGTAAGAGCTGTACTGCATAAGGTAAGTATGAGAATGGCAGAAGAGGAGAGATGAAAGTCCTGGCAAAGTTATTGTTAGGCTCAAGCTGCATGTGATCTGGAACACATGATAAACTAGTGTGACTTTGCATTTGAGCCTTCTGCTAGAGTCCACTTGATGTGCTTCTGTGATCAAAGTGCTTCAAGGCATAAGAGGATAGCTTGAGAGTAGAATAAGTATAAATAAACTTTAGCTTGAAGCTGGAGTTACACCAGTGAGACCTGTCCTACTTATATACATGTCATTATGCTACTATAAATATTTCTACTTATTATATCTATGCTGGCTATTATGCTTGTTGTTCTTGAGTATCACTGCTGTCTACAATAGTACCATTGTGCATTGTCAAGCAATGCTGTTGCATCAAAAGACAATGACTGACTAGGTTTGTTGTGATGACTAAGCCAGTCTCACAGTTCTAAGCACTAGTTTAAGTGCTTTGACTAAGCATAAATAGGGGTTAATTCTGAGAAGAGAAAGAAAAAGGAGAAAAAATCATAACATTGCCTTCTCCTTAAGATCATCATCCTAATGGCTTAATTTAGAGACAGTTTATAGTCTCATATTGTGTCTGCAGCATCTATCCATTTTTCATTAACCCACTGGTTAGATTCAGGGCTATAGCCTTTCCAACTAACCAGCTAGTTGACCATCATCATCATTTCCTCTCCTCTTGCCTTGACTTTTCAGAGCTTGTGATTCAATATTTGATCAATTTTATAGTGCTCCTCATTATTGATTAGATCAGGAGGCAGTGGCAGAGGTTGTTTCTGATTTGAGAATGTGGGTGCAATATACAGTATCAATAATGCCTCATTGAAAATGTCATGAATTTTCAATGTGTTGGTAGTTAAAAGTGACAGATGGAAGTGCTGACTTTGGCCAGTGTCAGGAATGGTCTGGTCTGCTTGTTGGAGAGTTTCTGCTTTGGTTGTGGTAGATAGAGGTTGGTTGTGTCTATTGGTGGTGTAGGAGTAGTGTGCACTACAATAGTGTTTGTCATACTGTTTTTTCATGGACATAGCTGCTTTTTCCAAAGTGGCCTTTGTTTCAGTGTGAATTTTAGATATAATAGCAGCAAAATTGGATGAGGCAGGGATTGCAGTGTGGACATAAGATGTCTGTGTGATGTTGGGGTGTCAGCCATGATTGATAAAGAATGGTGTCTTGCCTATGGCAGAATAAATATGGTTATTATGCTGGAAGGTGATGAGAGCCAGCCATTCCATCCAATCATCTTGGCAATAGTTGATGAAGAGGCATAAATACTTCTCCACTTCTTGGTTGATGCATTCTGTCTGGCCATTGGTTTGTGGATGATATGCAGTGAAAGTGTTCTGATGAATATTGAGAAGTTTATACAAGTTGTTAAAGAATTTAGAGATGAATTGTAGTCCTTGATCTGAGATTACCACCTGTGGCATTCTGTACTTGGTATAGACCTTGTCACATAAGATTTTTGCCCACCATTCTAATGTCAGTTCAGTTGAGCAGGCAATCAAGATGATCATCTTTGAGAATCTATCAATGATGATGAGAATTGCATCATAGCCATTGCAGTCTAGAAGCCTGGTTATCATGTTGACTGAGATGTGAGTCTATGGTTCCTGAGGGACTTCATTTGGATGAAGGGATGCTGCCTGGACCTTCATAGATGCTTTTTTACATTGGCATGTTTCACATCCCTTGACATATTTCTTGATGTCTTGTCCCATCTTTGGCCACCAGTATTCTCACAAGACTAATTCTTTAGTTTTTGCAATCTCCAGATGCTCTGCCATGATATGGTCATGATATGTGGCCATGATTTTGTCATGTAATTCTTGATCCCATAGGATATAGATCCACCTGTCATATCAGATTATCTCTTCTTCCTTTGTCATGCCTCACTTCTGATTCAGGGATGGGACCACTCTCTGATCTCACTTGCTGTTGTCTCTTGTCACACTCTTGATCCACTCATAGATCTCCTCCTCTGTCAGCATGATCATAGCTCTGAAGTGTTCTGGTTTCAGTAGTGTGATGCCTTCATTATCAGTCTCTCCTTGATCATGATCTGCTCATTGGCTGAGGAGATCTGCCTTCTAGTTGGTGGATCCCACCTTGTGGTGAAGAGTGTATTGGTATTGGCTCAGCTTTTGTGGCTGCTGGAAGTATCAGAGGTTCTGGTGGTTGGTCCAGACTTCAAAAACCTGCTTGGCCCTGATCAGATAATGTCACCATTCTTCTAAGGCAAGCATTATCACAAGTAGCTCCTTGTCATAAATCTCATAATTTTGTTTGGTCACTGTTAGGGCTTTTGATAGAAGGGCCACCAGTCACTATTTTCCCTCCTGTTCTTGAGATAATATGGCTCCAATGGCTCCCTCACTGGAGTCAGCCTCAACCCAGAACTTCTCTTCCTGTGTTGGTATAGTGAGGACAATGTCTTCAGCAAGTCACCTTTTTAGATCTTCAAAGACTGCTTGTTGTGATGGGCTCCACATCCAAGGGGTATTGCCAGTTAGCTGTGTCATGGGTCAGATGATTTTGCTGTAGTCCTGAATGATCCAGCAGTAGAAGTTTGTGAACCTCAGAAAAGATTGGAGTTTCTTCTTCTTTGTCAGTTCCAGCCATTCTATTACCCCTGCCATCTTGATAGAGTCTATATGAATACTCCCTTCACTGATGATAACTCTGAGGTACTCTGTCTCCAGTGCCTCAAATTCACATTTCTCTGCCTTGAGAAAAAGCTTGTGGTTCCTCATTAGAGCTAATACCTGTCATACTAGCTCTCAGTGCTCTTCTTTGGTTTATGATATAATCAGGATGTCATTAAGATAAATAGTCACCTTCCTGGTGGTGATGAGATCTTTAAAAATATTGTTCATCATCCACTGAAAGGTGGTGGGTGAGTTCATGAGTCCAAAGAATATGACTGTCAGCTCAAATAGCCTCTAATTGGTTCTGAAGATGGCCTTCCATTCATCACTTTCTTTGATGCAAACACTGTTATATCCCCAGTGAACATCAAGCTTGGTATAATATTTGGCTTCTTGGAGTTTGTCCATTAATTCAGAGATTAAAAGAAGAGGGTAATGATTCTTGTTTGTCATCTTGTTGAGCTTTCTATAATCTTGGACCAGTTGGAGTTTGCCATCTTTCTTCTTAACAAAGAAAAATGGAGAAGCCATTGGGAATTTCAATGGTTGGATCCATCCACTGGAGAGGTTTTCATCTAGGAACTTATCAATCTCCTGTTGCTCATTATTGCCAAGTGGGTATGTTTTGCAGTTGAGGTTGGTGTTCACATTGGGGATCAGTTCAATTGCATGATCCCAGGGCTTTGGTTCAGGAAGTTCATCAAAACACTCTTTTTCAAAGAGGTCTTTGAAGTCTCATGCCTATTCAGGCATTATTTCTTTGAACATTCTCTCTTCCTTTCCTGCATTAGCCTTCACTGCCAAGTCATTGGCATGGTGTATTGCTTGTATATGTAGAGCCTGCTGGATGTCAATGGCAAGGATGGTTTCTCTGTCTTCCATTTCTTCATCCCACTGATCCTCAGGGTCTTCATTGAGTAATCTGAAGGGAATCTTTGACATTTGCAGCATGTGAATGTGATTCTCCCAGTCTTCCAGTTGATCAGGGGATTATGGCAGATCAGCCAGTCATGACCAAGAAAGACTTTCTTTATTCTGAGATTGATAATTGTGAGGTCAATGCATTTAGAATGATCTCTGATAGTAAATTGGAGTTCAACAAACTCAGTTATTGACCTGGCCTGGTTCTTGGTCCTGTCAGTGTTGTATACTAGGATTGGGGTGGCAGTAGCTCTGATTGAGAGTTGGTGCTTGTTGATGAAAGCACAGTTTATTGAGCTACCAGTGCAGCTGCTGTCAACTAATGTGGTCACTACATGCTTTGAGCAGTTTGTAAGCATTTTGATTTAGGCTTTCACCATCAGATCTCATCTCTGGGTTTTAGCCCATCAAACATATCTCTGGAGTCTCTTTAATTTGTTGAGCCATTCCAGTGCTCAGCACCTCTTGGCTTCTTGCATTCTCTCAACCATTTCATCAATGACTTCTTTGGCTTGGGTTTTGTATATCCAATTCTTGAGTACAGCTTTTGCTGCTTCTTTCATTGGCACTTCTTGGATGGCCCTCCAGGTCCATTCAGTATTGAACAGTTTGAGCCATTGGGTGGGGGTCTCTTCCTCTATTCAGCCCATAGGCAGTTGAGTTTTCTTAGGCAATTCTTTGGTGTGTGATGTGGAAAGTGCAGGTATATTCAAATGCATGCACAATTTAGGCATAGGCATAACTACAGAAGTACTATTAGTCTGTCCAGCAGCTATTGGTTGCACACCATGAAGTTCTTTGGCCAACCAAGTGGAATTGCTCACTGGTTGGCTCTGTCTTTTACTTCCTCAATCTTTGTTTCTGCACTGAGCTCCTCTGCTTCTTTCTGTAACTCAGCAATCTGTGCCTTGATGTCTTCATGGGTTTGTTTCTTTTTCAGGCAGTCTTTTGACATGTGGCCTTTCTGGCCACAGTTGAAGCACTTACCCTCCTTCTTCAGTTGGTCAATGTCCATGGGCTTCCCTGCTCCTGTGTATGTTGTTCCAGTCTCTGTCTTCTGTGTGCCATAAGAGATGTTGGCCATCAATGATTCTGACTTGGCAGTAGCAGATGTGCTGTTGTTTTTGGAGCTCAGAGCCAAAGGCTGATTTAGCTTTTGAGAGTCTTGTAGATTAGACTGCTCCACTTTCTGTTGCTGTCACTCCTTGTACATCTTGATGATTCATTCTTTTCACTCATCATAGCCCTTCAGAATGAATTTCCTGATAGCCAAGATCATCATGATGTATGAGGGTGGAGATCCTCTCTTGAGGGTCTTGACCATCCTCCTGTCATCTGCCACATCATCCCAAATTCCAGCAAGCTTGGCAAGTCATTCTAGGTCATCAAAGTAGTCTGTCACCACTTTATCTCCCATCTTCCATTCCTTGATCTTCTGCTTGTGGACTTTCTGGACTGCCAGGTTGATAAATTTGTCATTCAGCATTTGCTTGAAGACTGGCCATGAGAGATATCAGTAGTGCTGTCTTGTGGTCAAGCAGAAGTTTGAGAAAATCAAGATCTACCATGTCTTTGTCTTGTCCTCCAAATATGAGGAGGTGAAGGCAACACAGTTCATGTCTGTGCCCAAGTAGATGGTGTACACCTCAAAGTATTGTTCACAGTCAATGAGGAATTGATCAATATCATTAGAGGCCCCTTTAAAGGGTCAGGGTTTCTGAAGTAGGTTGGGTCAACATTAGAGAATAGTAGCATTCTCAGATAATGGCCTTATGGGATTGGGCCATTCATCAAGGGGCAGTTGGCACCATTTAGTGGGTGGTCTGGAGAATGAGTGGAGGAATCTATTATCAGTGATAGGGCTTCCTTGGGGTGCAGCTTTTTTTTGTATGATTACCCCATCTCATAGAGTGAATTCTAGTCAGACCACCTTTGGATTGTCACAGACTGGCACCTTTCTGGTTCTGCTGCCTGTGGCTTCATTGAGTGGTGGTTGGGCAGTGAGAAGTCAGCTTCCTTCCCTGGTTCATGAGTTCTGATAGCCAATCAGCTGGGTCTTCAGCTGGAGTCTAGAGTGAGAGAGCCAAGTTGCTGAAGATCAGACTGACAGTGTGGAGTATGAATAATGGCTTCATACTGATGGTGCTGTGTAGATGGCTGATCTTGGAGTGATGAGTGGTGACCACAGCATTAGCTGGACATTGAATCTTGATTGGTATGCCAGTAGTTCACTAAGCTGGTCTTCCAGGTGTCTGGCATTGTAAGTCTGAATGGCATATTTGGTGGTGGAATATTGTAAAATATCCTGCTATTCATCTGGTTCTGCATTAATATATGAAAGTCCCATTTGCAATGCCAACCATTTGGCATCACACCATAGAAATGTTACTCCTGTCTCATATAAGTCCTGATACTTGTCACAAATTTTCCTTTGTACCCCTATTTATGCTTAGTCAGAGAGCACAAGGCCATGGGAGAACTTGGTCATCACAACTAACAATCGGCCCAGACAACAGAATGCTCAACGACACAAGCAACCTTTTATGAATGGTAACAATGCTCAAGGACAACAGGCACCATGGACACAGAAAGACACAATTGGTAGTATTATTATTAGTGCAACATGTACAGTATTTAAGACCGACAGCTCTCACTGGTATACCCCAGCTTTGAGCTAAAGTTTACAATCATACCATTCTACTCTCAAGCCAACTCTACAGCCTTGTGACACATTGACCAAAGACACAATTTGTGAACTCAGGTGATCCCTCAAAGTGTGAAGGGATGCCTGCTTATCATGTGTCTAGGCTCACATGATGCTTGGGTCTAACAATTAGCTTGAAGCTTAAACTTCCCTTTCTCAAGCTCAATTGTGCTGAGAAACCAAATGCCCTCTGCAACCTCCACCAACCCGAACTTTGACCATGAGTTCTTCGAACTCCTCTCCTCCATCATCAGAACACTGATAGGACTTTTGGTGATCATCCAGCTGTGCCAGAGATGCCACTCCATCACTGTCTGGGCTCTCAGACATTACAACGAATTTTTATGCATTCATGAAATCTTATGAAACATAACTCCCAACCTTCCTCTACATGACATCCCAGAATCCCGATGAACAACCTACCAGCCCTCAGAAGCCAGGCCTAGCAGCACACATCAGGGGGATGGTGAAGAAGAAGCGAGAGGACAGTGTTCCCCCCGACTTGGAAACGCAGACATTAGCATCACAAGAAGGCACAGTATACTCATACCAGGATCACCCTCTGACTATGAGGACGAAGACCTCCCAGAAGACTTCTTCCATCAGTCCCCCTCCCCTGATTCTGCCTCTCCAGCCCCTGAGATTGCTGACCATGCCAGGGACTCTCTTGATGCCTCTCAGATGGCTTGATGATCCAGCCCCCAAACTCCTCACAGCCAGCCTCACAGCCCCTGCCCTTTCACCTGAGCCAGCTTGAGGATAGGGAGGCCCCCTCTAAGTGACAAAGAGCAGTGATGACGAGTATGGGAAGAAACCATCCACTGGTACTTTCCAACCTGGGACTTCACCATCCCCTTCAATTATGATGATGCCATTCAACAGGAGGAGTGAAGGCAGCGGGATGAGCCACAGCCAATATGTCATGAGTCAGAAGAGTGGCAGAGGCAGGAGGCTGCACAGTATGATGAGCAACATAGAAACAAGCAGAGAGAAGTGGAGAGGGTCCAACTTGCAGCAATCAATGAGAGCAACTGGTATGGGCTATGCCCTGAAATTGCCAGCATCCTCGCACCTATACAAACCAATCCCCCACCTCCCTCCCTCTTCAGAGAACCCAGTACCCTGAGCAGTGGATTCCTGGAGCACTGGGCAGACAGCACCTGAACAAGACAATACCCAAGGCCTCCAACCCCCAAGTATCCCCCCTCCTCACGAACCCCCAGTGTGAACTCTGCCTTTGGAAGTGACAAGTCTGTTCTCAGACACTACAGGCTATGAGTCCCTGGGAATACTCACATCCCTGCCCATGCCCTCTGAGGATTTCTCGGAAGTCAAGTTGTCAGGCAGCTTATTAACGATGACTACAGGAACAACGTCTGCCTCTATTGTGAGCAAGTGGAGGTGGCATGAGCAACAGAAGGAAACAGGTACCAGCCTAATATTGGAAGCTGATCAGCCTCTGCCTATGAGGACCCCCCAGTTGCTGGCCTGAATACCCAGCCAGGGGAGCAAGATGACAATCCTGCAAGGGGCTGTGGGGAGTATCTATGACCGGCCCATCAGTTCCCTCCTCAAAGAGGATGATGAGGACAAGGAGGAGGAAGAAACTGAAAGTAGTGAGCCACCCCAGAGACCACCATACAACTCGCAGGAAGAAACAGATGAAGAAGAAATATGGAAGCTCATGAAAGAAGAAAAGGAGTGGGAATACCAGGGGTATTACTTGCAAGGGGTAAATTTCCTATGGCGTGACAGTGCTTGGCTAGCATTGCAGATTGGACAATTATATTTACATTCAGAATTTAACAAACAAACAGAAATTCTGAAATAGGCAGCGACAGACTATGCCACCTGGCTATACACCAAATGGCATCCAGAGTACCCCATAAGCTGACCACCAGCTTACCAGACAACACCTGCCATACGACCGATGCCAAAGATCCCCCCCATCACACCACCAAGGGCCGTGTATCAGGCCCCCTCAGCCCAAAGTACGTTTTCAAACTCAGACCAGTCTCTCCATACAACAGCAATCCACCTAGCTCACACCTGAATGCAACTAAGAGCAGAATACCACAACCCCTGGACTGGCAAAGAAAGCCAATTACTAGGGGGACAACTGCCCCCTGATCAGGCCAGAACCAGTGGAAGTGGAAAGGAACCTATATGAGATGATTCTGAAGCCACCCGCCTCAGATTTACAGTCTGAGATGGGGTCATTGTCTGCATCGAAAAACCCAAAGGCAGTCCAGTGGCAGACGACAACTTGCTTCATTCATTCTCCAGACCACCCAAAGAATGGCAACGACCACTGTTCGATGGATAGCCCAACCCGATGGGCCCCCTGCCAGAAAATGCCAGCATCCTCCAATGCTGACCCGATCTTCTTCGCAAACCATGCCCCTTTAAGGGAGTCTCCGATGATATCGACAGATTCCTCATAGACTGCAAACAATACTTTGAAGTCTATATCGGCTACTTAAGGACCGACATGAATAAAGTCACCTTTGCCACTTCCTACTTAGAAGAAAAGGCAAAAACATGGTGGATCCTCATCTCCTCAAACTTCTGTTCCACCATGAGGGGGCATTATCGATATCTCTCTTGGCCGGTGTTCAAACAAATGTTGAATGACAAATTCATCAACCCCATGGTACAGGAAGTACATAAGCAGAAGATCAAGGAGTACAAGATGGGAGATAAAGCAGTCACTGACTACTTTGATGAGCTGGAGCAGCTCGCCAAGCTGGCTGGAATTAGGGATGATGTAGCAAATGATGGCTGAATGGTTGAGGCCCTCAAGAGAGGAGTCCCTTCCTCATATCTCACAATGATTTCTGCCATGGACATCAAACTCTTAATGCCCATTGGCTATGACCAGTGGAAGGAATGAATCATTGAGATATACAAGGAGTGACAAAGGCAGAAAGTGGAATCGTCGACACTGCAGGACTACACTAAAAAGCTGACCCCACCAACCTAGAACAAGACTGGGCAAACTGCCAGGAAATCACCAGGACCCTCAATGACCCCAACTTATGGCAGCCAGAAAACTGGCATGGGAACTACATATACTGGAACAGGAAAACTGATGGACATAGACTGGATGAAGAAGGAAGGCAAGTGCTTCAACTGTGGACAGAAGGGCCACATGACCAAGGATTGCCTGAAGAAGAAAAGAACTCGTGAAGACATATGAGTGCAGATAGCCAAACTACAGAAGGAGGACGAAGAACTCAGAAAGGAAACAAGAGTTGAGGAAGTAAAAGACAGGGCCGATCAGTGAGTGATTCCACTGAGTCAGCTGGAAATCTTCACGGTGTGTCAGCTTTAGCTGCCAGTCAGACTAACAAAGTCTCTGTAGCTACTCCTATATATATGCATTTGAAAATACCACAAACAGTTATTATGCACACCAATGAATCGCAAGAAAAAACTCAACTGCCTATAGGCTGAAACAGGGCAGAGAGCCCCCCCAGTTGGCTAAAACCATTCGATACAGAATGGACCTGGAGGGCCATCAAGGAAGCAATCAATGACAGCACAGCAAGAGCTGCACTAGCAGAATGGGTACATCAAACCCAGACTGAGGAAGTAACTGAAGAAGTAATATTGGGATTACGGAGCACCTCATGGAGCAGGGCTCTTGAATGGCTGGACGAGCTATGAGGGCCTCGCAAATTCATCAGGCACACCAAAACTCCCAGAAGGGACTTGACAACTAAAGCCCAGATTGAAACCTTAACCACCTGATCCACACATGCGGTAACCGCCCTGATTGACAGTGGATGCACCAGAAGCTCGATAAACCAAAACTTTGTCCTCCAACACAAACTCCCAACCTGGTCCACTGCTGCCCCTATCTCAGTATATAATGCTGATGGAACCAAGAACCAAGCCGGTTCAATCACAGAATTTGTTGAACTCTATCTAACCATTGGGGACCATTCCGAATGGATCAATTTAGCCATAACAGACCTCGGAACCAAAGAATTATTCCTAGGACATGACTGGCTTATTTGACACAACCCGCTTGTCAATTGGAAAACCAGGCAGATCACCTTTGCCCAATGCCGATGTTGGAAAATCCCATTCGAACTACCTGATGAAGATCCGGAAGATAGATGGGATGAGGAAATGGAAGACGGAGAAACCCTTCTAGCAGTAGACCTACAAAGAGAGATTCACATTCGGGCCATTCATCATGCCAACGATCTGGCAGCCAAGGCTAATGAAGGAAGGGAGGAGAAAACATTTGAAGAGATGGTACCTGAGTGGGCACAGGACTACAAAGA
Organism: Guyanagaster necrorhizus; assembly: GCF_019112545.1. NCBI lineage: Eukaryota > Fungi > Basidiomycota > Agaricomycetes > Agaricales > Physalacriaceae > Guyanagaster > Guyanagaster necrorhizus. Next base: position 26,357 of record NW_025064893.1, read on the forward strand.
CCTCTTTGATGAACTCCCAGACCCAAAACCCTGGGATCATGCCATAGAGCTAATCCTGAATGCCAATGCCAATCTAGACTGCAAAACATACTCCCTCGGAAACCAGGAGCAACAGGAGCTTGACAAGTTTCTAGATGAAAACTTGTCCAGCGGGCATATATGGCCCTCTAAATCACCAATAGCATCACCATTCTTCTTTGTGAAAAAGAAGGATGGTAAACTACGACCGGTTCAGGACTATCGAAAATTAAATGAAATGACAATCAAGAATTGGTATCCCCTGCCCTTAATCTCAGAGCTTATGGACAAACTCCAGGGCACCAAATACTACATGAAGCTTGATATCTGGTGGGGGTATAACAATGTATGAATCCAGGAGGGAGACGAGTGGAAGGCTGCCTTCAGAACTGACTGGGGCCTATTCAAACCCACCGTTATGTTCTTTGGGCTTATCAATTCCCCAGCCACATTCCAGTGGATGATGAATGACATATTCAAAGACCTCATCACCACCAGAAAGGTCATGATTTACCTGGATGATATCCTAATCATGGCAAGGATGAAGGAAGAGCACCAAAGCCTGGTATGACAGGTACTCGCCCTCATGAGGAAGCACAAGCTGTTCCTCAAGGCCGAGAAGTGTGAGTTTGAGATGCTAGAAATGGAGTATCTTGGGGTGATTATCAGTGAAGGGAGTATTCGAATGGACCCAGTCAAAGTTGCAGGAGTAGTCGAATGGCCGGAACCAACCAAAAAGAAGGAATTGCAATCCTTCCTTGGATTCATAAACTTCTACTGAAGGTTCATCCATGACTACAGCTGAATCATTAGGCCAATGACCCAACTCACCGGTAACACCCCATGGGGATGGAGAAACTCCCAGCAGACCACCTTCGCCAATCTAAAACAATGATTGGCTGAAGACATCATCCTCACCATACCATCTCAGGAAGGAAAGTTCCAAGTGGAGGCTGACTCCAGTGAGGGAGCCATCAGAGCTGTACTCTCCCAGGAGCAGAATCAGCAATGGCATCTGGTCACATTCCTTTCAAAGGCATTAACCATAACAGAAAGGAATTACAAGATCTATGATAAAGAACTACTCACAATAATAATAGCCCTGGAGGAGTGATGACACTATTTGATCAGGGCCTCCAAAACCTTCGAGATTTGGACTGACCATCAAAATCTGAGGTACTTCTGACAATCTCAGAAACTGAACCACTGGCAGGCCTGATGGGTTACAGAACTCACTCAGTACCAATACACCCTTCATCACAAGGCAGGAACAGCCAATAAAAAGGCTGACCTCCTGTCTTGCTGCATGGATCATGATCAAGGAGGAAACGACAACATGGGAGTTACCATTCTATGATCTGAACATTTCCAGGCAATGATAATGCCCATGGAGGAAGAGATTCACAAATGGATCAAGAGCATCATCCAGAACAGTCACAAGTGAGACCAAAAGATCACTCCATCCCTCAATCATGAAAGGGGGTTGACAAAAGAAGATGGAATGATCTGCTATGATGGAAGAATCTATATCCTCTGAGACCAAGGCCTCCAGGGGGAAATCATTGCCACCTGCCATGACCATGCAACCACAGGACATCCAGGGATCGCTAAAACCAAGGAACTACTCTTACGAGAATATTGGTGGCCCAAGATAGACAAAGATATCATGGCATACATCAAAGCCTGCAAGACTTGCCAGAGAGGGAAGGCTTCAACACAACCACGAGTGGCCCCCCTTCATCTGAACGAGGTTCTCTCATCCCCCTGGACCCACATCTCAGTCGACATGATCACCGGGTTATCTGACTGTAACAGATATGATGCCATTCTCATCATCGTCAATTGATTCTTGAAGGCCATCATCCCAATTGCCTGCTCGACAGAGTTAACTTCAGAAGGGTGGGCCAAAATCCTATGTGATGAGGTGTATGCCAAATACAGTATGCCCCAAGTGGTCATCTCAGACAGAGGACCACAATTCATATCCAAGTTCCTTGATGACCTCTACAAACTCCTAAATATCAAACAAAACACCTCTATGGCATATCATCCACAAACTGACAGTCAAACAGAGCAGGTAAATCAAGAAGTTGAAAAATATCTACGACTATTTATCAACTTCCAACAAGATGACTGGGTCGAATGGCTCGCACTCACAGCCTTCCAGCACAATAACCGTGTACACTCAGCAATGGGGAAAACCCCATTCTTTGTCAACCATGGGTGACACCCTAATGTCGCATACTCTAACCACTGTTAAACAACAACCCCCACATCAGCAGACTTTGCTGCCAACATGGCAAAAATTCATTCTGAAACGAAGATCACACTTGAGAAAGCTGCGACAACAATGAAAACCCACTATGACAAACATCAGTGACCAGCGCACATATACTCCCCAAATGATAAGGTTTGGTTAGATACGACTAACCTGCACCTACCACGACCAAAGCAGAAACTGGCAGACAAGCACACCAGACTGTTCCCTATCATTTCTAAAATAGAGAAAAGCACCTATAAACTCCACCTGCCAACCGGTTGGAAAATCCATGACATGTTCAATGAAAATCTTCTCTCCCCATATATTGCTCCAGCCTTCCCTAACCAACAACACCCACCACCACCTCCTCCTGATCTAATTGATGATGAGGAACATTATGAAATCGACCAGATCCTAAACTATAAACTCTGAAAAGTCAAGGCAAAAGGTGGCGGCATGACAACAACAGTTGACTATCTTGTCAGCTGAAAAGGGTATGGACCGGAATCCAACCAGTGGGTCAATGAGAAATATATGAATGCCACCAATGCAATTCGTGACTATGAACTATCTCTAAATTAAACCATTAGGATGATGGTCTTAAGGAGGGGGTAATATCACAAATTTTCCTTTGTACCCCTATTTATGCTTAGTCAGAGAGCACAAGGCCATGGGAGAACTTGGTCATCACAACTAACAATCGGCCCAGACAACAGAATGCTCAATGACACAAGCAACCTTTTATGAATGGTAACAATGCTCAAGGACAATGGGCACCATAGACACAGAAAGACACAATTGGTAGTATTATTATTAGTGTGACATGTATAGTATTTAAGACTGACAGCTCTCACTGGTATACCCCAGCTTTGAGCTAAAGTTTACAATCATACCATTCTACCCTCAAGCCAACTCTATGGCCTTATGACACATTGACCAAAGACACAATTTGTGAACTCAGGTGATCCCTCGAAGTGCAAAGGGATGCCTGCTTATCACGTGTCTAGGCTCACATGACACTTGGGTCTAACAATACTCTCCTATCTGACTCCTCTGTATTTCCTTCTATAGGGCTTCTTTGTCAAAGTCCTCCTTTATGTATTTCATGAAGTTGTCAAGCCTATATAGGGTCTCACTGCTCTCTATGCCCTCATCATTCTTGATCTTGAGGAGAAAACTGACAGGCTGGTCAAAGATGCTTCTCTTGGAAGGTCTGACTGTTGCTGGAGAGCTGATGGAGCTGAGTGCTGGGTCCAGCCTCAGGGCTGAGGGGAATGGGGATGATGGATAGGCCTGCTCAGAGATCAGCTCCAACCTCAGTATCATAGCAAGTGCCACTATACACTTGTGCTGCTGCCAAGTCCTCACTATAGACTCAGAAGTTTCCATAGAACTCTGAGTTGAGAAACTGTCCAGCAATTCAACTTCCAAGGAATCAGTGGAGCACATAGTCAGAGATGTGAGTGTTGAGAGGTACTTGTAGTCCATAAAGCCTGAGGATGGACTCATCATCCAAGTGGGCAGTGTCAGAACTGGAAGTGTGTCAGGAAGGGGGATATTAGAGGGTTTTAGGGCTGATGGTTGTTCTAGAGGAATAGAGATGACTGATATTGTCCCTTCTTTCTGCCTCACTTCAGATGACTGGACTGTAGGGGCTGGTCCAGGGGTCAGTTTCAATAGTGCTGGATTCTCAGAAGATAGGGGTAGAGAGCTCAGAGTGGAGACTATACTAGCCTGGGAAACCACTCTCCAGTTAGCTTGTCTCTGCCTCTTGCTGTTACTAGTGCTGTCATTGGTCTTCTTTGCCCTTCTCATACTCTCACTGAGCCTCTACCTGGGCATACTCTGCAAGGTCTTCTTGAGCTTACTCAGAGTCTGTCTGGGCCCACTCTTCTCATAGCTGCTCTTGCTGTTATAAGACTGCATCATAGTTGAATGAGACTCAGAGGTTCCAGTCAGGGAATATTCAATAAATGATTCTATCCTGGGTCTCTTCTCCTTGCCTTCAGATGTCTTCCTGGTCAGAGAGCATTCTGCCCACCCCATGGTTACTGTCATTGGAGTGGACTGAGAGAGTGAAACTTCCATCAGAGTCACATAGAGGGAGTTATATCCTGAATTTTTTGCATGTGGTGAAGTACCTCAGGATCCTGAAGCAACCCTAGTGGCATTAAAGGAGTCCCTGGTATGGTCAGCAACCCCAGAGGTTCTTTGGTGAAATGATCAGAGAATAGTGACTCATTAAAGAAGTTTGAGGGAAGGTCTTCATCCTCATAGTTAGACACAGGGGGCAGAATTCATGGGTTCTGGAACCCTGTGATATAAGGGTTTCAGTTTCAGCTGTCTGATCAGCTGAGTTGAGAGGGATATTAATGTCTTTTTTCTTCTTGAACATCCTCTTGATATGAGCCACTAGGCTCTGCTTTGGGTATGGGGTGCTCTGTGAGCTGGTGGAATGTTCTTCTGGATTTGAGAATATCATGGAGAGATAGATTGAGGGTTATGTTTCATAGGATGCAGTGGATGTTCTGAAATTCCTGGTAGTGTCTAACTGTCTAGGCTGTGATTGATTAGCATTCACAGTACAGCTGTATGATCACCAATAATCCCAACAATATTCCAATGATGGAGGCAAAGAGTTCAAAGAACTTGTGATCAAAGTTAGAGTCTGATATGTTGATGGATGACATTTAATGATGTGCTTGGTAATGGCTAAGTGACTAAAAGAGGTAAATGAGAAATGAACTCTCAAACACCAACATCTAACCACTCAATACACAATCACCAAATACAGTTGAGATCAGTTGTTTTGAGTATGATAGAAGCACTCTTGCAGTCTTAAGTAAAATCAAAGAAACAGTCAATAAAGACAGTTATTCAACTCTATCTTGCTTTCAAAGATGCAATACTCATGAGAGTAGTTTATAGCAATGTTTAAGTATAATTAGGACTTAGAATCAACACCAAATTGCGCTCCAAATCAACTTAGAATATTCCAAAACCCAAATACTAAGTCGATCAAGCACTTAGGCTTGACTAGCTGCACTCTTAGCTGGCTAGTGGTCCTCAAAACCGAAGAACTTGTACTCTGATGCTGAAGCCCTTATAGTTTGGAACCCAAATTAATCTGAAACCTAAAATACAGTTATTATTTCAATCCAATCCTCTCTAAGTGACAAAGCAACTTAAATAAATCACTAAGTCGAAGCAGAACTCAAAATCTGTTGTCCCAGGGACTAGCTACAGTGGGCTAGAAGGTCTGAACACAGGGGTGGGTCGCTTGCTTTCTATATTCCCCCATTCCCTTCTTTTATACATCAACAACAAGTACAGAATCTATAAATAAAGTGTCAAAATAATATTTCTCCTGTTTAAAGCGGAATCACACCATTATTCTGGAATGGCAGCACTCCTAGACTCCCCTAGGCTTGCCCAGACCCGCCTGGCCACCGCACAGCTTTATTTTAAGCCTACAGTGCCTGTGGGTACCTGACTCCTTTCTGTCTACCTAGAGTTTTAATCCTCTGAGTTATTCTTAGTAGCTTGATTGATCAGGCCTGATCAGGCCCAGTCAACCAGTCCTATCCACTCTATTCCTCTCAATTCTATGTCCCTTAGATCACCTGATATTTAGGAAATTCAGACTTAGGCATTTGAGTCAAAACTCACAGTGCTAGCTACAGATCATTGAGTCTCCCTTTTTACTGCTCCTGGATGATGCTATCTTTACTCAATACTCCACAACTGGCTATGGTATTATGCCCCTAGCTGTCTTAGAATATACTTGTCTTAGTGGCATATAGAATTGGCCCCATTTGAGATACCATTTCTAAGTCCAACTTGGACTTAGTATTTTCCAAGGTGTGGTGCAGAACTTTTCTAATTTCAAACCTGACTTAGAATTTTTATCCTTAGGCCATGTTATTTTTACAAAGTCCCTTTTGGACTTAGTATTAGTGACTAGCATGACTATCAGCTCAGAGCCTCAGCCATAGTCCTCTACTGGCTAACAACCCTCAGTTACTAGCATATTCTAGTGTGTTATGCAGAATTTACAAATTATAGAGCTGGACATATAGCCTGCATATCATCAATTTCCTCCACACTATAGTGCATGAGAAAAGAGAAGATGAAGCTTTGAGCTAATTGTTTGGCTAAAGCCACATGTGATCTGAAACACATGATAAACTAGCATGACCTTGTGTTTGAGCCTTCTGCTAGAGTCCACTTGATGTGCTTCTGTGATCAAAGTGCTTCAAGGCATAAGAGGATAGCTTGAGAGTAGAATGAGTATGAATAAACTTTAGCTCAAAGCTGGGATTATACCAGCAAGAGCTGTCCTACTTATATACATATCACCATGCTACTATAAATATTCCTACTTATTATGTTTATGCTGGCTATTATGCTTGTTGTTCTTGAGCATTGCTGCTGTCTACAATAGTACTATTGTGCATTGTTGGGAAATGCTGTTGCATCAAAAGACAATGACTGACTAGACTTGTTGTGATGACTAGGCCAGTCTCATGGTCCTAAGTGCTAGCTTAAGTGCTCTGACTAAGCATAAATAGGGGTTAATTCTGAGAAGAAAAAGAAAAAGAAGGAAAAATCATAACAGTTATCAAATCATAAGTCTCACACTGTTCAGTGTGTAAAGATATTTCCTCAGGGTGAAACTTAATCCCATATTCATTCAAACTACTAACTACATATGCTTGGTTCTAACTGATAGAAAAACTTTAGCCTGCATATTGGAAGTGACTATCACTGGATCATTTCTACAATAGCTCTCACCAAAAAAAAAATCATATTGACTTTATAGTCATCTGACTACACAATCAGAAAGTATTTTTGAAGCATGATTGGCTCAAGAAACACAATCTATGAGTTGGAAAAGTGGCAATGTCATGTTTGATGATTGTATCTATATTAGATAATGATGATCACATTCAGACTGTTAGATCTTGATCAAACAACTACAAACACAAAGCACTGTATCTGCTGGAGTCTGATACCATCTTAAGTTTTTGAAGCAAAAGAATGATGATAATGATGAGATATAAAATGAGGATGAGTGAGATAATATATAATGGTCAATAGACTATAGCTATAGGCAGAAATCTTAGGAGTGGTAGTCACACTAAGTAGTTAAGGAGTTTAGTCAGTGTTAAACTTTAGCTTGAGACTAGAGTACATTATCATGCACTACTATCTTTGTTAGATCCAAGCTGCATGTGATCTTAAACATGTGATAAACTGATATCACTTCACACTTTGAGTGAGAATGTCAGAGTCCACTTGTTGTGAATGTAGATCATGGTGCAACAAGACCTTTGGCAATTGGCTCAAGAGTAGAATGGTATAAATAAACATTAGCTTGAAGCTGGAGATTTCCAGCAAGAGTGAGCCTTCTTATATACTACAGATTAGTTCTACTATAAATACTACTACTTATTGTGCATTCATGTGCTATTGTGCTTGTTATCCTTGAATGTCATGATGTCCTTCAATAGTGTGATTATGCATCATTGGGCAACCATGTTGCATTGAAAGACAATGACTGACTAGGCTTGTTGTGATGACTAAGCCTGTCCCACAGTCTTAAGCACTGATTTAAGTGCTCTGACTAAGCACAAAAAAGGGTTTAAGAAAAGAAAAAAGGATAAAATCATAACAATCTTAAATACTGTCTAAAAAACCCTGTGCCCTACAGACAACTATTGTTCTGTTACTGTGTCTACTGCTTATTGTCTTCATAATAATAATCTTACAGTTATACACTTGTGCTGTTATTGTCCTACAGACTGTCATTATAGTGAGTTTCCCATGAGTCACAGCATCTATTATGAAAAAGGACATAGGAATATACTGGTCAGAATGCTAATACCAGCTGTTTATTGTATATTGATGAGTAAGGCATTGAAGAGATAGGGTGTATGTGTGAGGTAGAAACTGATACAGCAGAGTGCTATTCACTGATCACATCTACACTAACACACACACAATACTCTTACTTTGTTGGAGAATCATAATGCAATAAGAGTAGTAAATAGCAAGTATAATTGCATTTTCAATAATCCACTGTATGCAAATAGCAATAGTGCATGTATAACAGTTCTATATTTCTCTAAGTCTCAAAGCTTTTCATTTAAAAACAGAAGGAGGCAATAAATGCTGCTGAACCTCAAGGCAAAGATACTGTTGCTCAATACAATACTTTGAAGCACTCTCACAAAGCTCTCAAAAAGTCTCAAGTGCTACTCAGATCAACTCAAAATCTCTAACACACACTATACATGACTCAAAGCTTTGCACTCTAAGCAGAAACATTTCACAAATATGTCTATAAGTATCAGAGGGTTCAAATCTCTGCACACAAGTCTTCAAACCAGTCATAGACCCACAGGATTTGAATCTATGTGATCTAAAGATACAAAAACACAGTAAAACCCCATCTACAGATCCAAAGAGTTTGAATCTCTGCCAACCTGCAGAAATAACCAAAAAGTGAGCACTAATCAAGCCAAAGGGTTCAAATCTTTGTTATCTGTAATGCTTCACATCACAAATATCTCAAAAACTCAAAAGAGTGTCTTTCAGACACTGCTCTCTTATTCTGAGGCTAGAACACAATTCAAAATCTCTTATTAAATCAATTTGAGTCTCACAGAAGCTTCAATGCTTTGCACAGTTCTCAGATTTCTCTTAATGATATCAATAAGTGGTCTATTCTCTCATCTGAAGTTACAAACTCTAACCCAGAGCTAAAGCACAAGATCTTCATGCTTAATACACTACAACTGTGGGGAGTCAGAAACTTGTCTACTACTGTTACAATGTGGTATTTAAATAGGCTACTACTATACTTCGTAAGAGACACCTAATATAGTAGTTGCAATGCACAGAACTCTGTTTCAGAGTCTCTTATGAGTCATTCTCATGCATGTCACTATCTGACATGCATATTTTATTTCAGATTGGGACTGCACTCTCTGTTTCTATACAATCTGATATCAGTTAGCTCTATTAGTGGATGTAGCCACAGATCTCCTCATTTTCTTATCTTTTTAGAATTATTCTACTATTCTTAGGACATGATTCAGGCCTCTGGAATTATTTCTCATATTCAGAGTCAGCCACAATTGTTATATTCTCTAGCTGAGTGTCTGGATATTCTGTATTATTCACAATATGTGTCACTTCTGGCCTAGAGCACATCCATTAATCCATCTTATAGTTATGTGTCATACATCAGTACTACAAAAAACCTTGTACAAGATCACTCATAGAGTTCCTTGCAAAGGTCATATGTAGAGTCTCTCATGCATAAGGTCATATTCAAAGTCCTGCACAAAGTCATATTCATAGTTCCATGTGATTTCTATTCTCAGTGTGTAAGCTCTATGATATTATCAGTGCATTCAGTGTTAAGTACTGAGACTTTCTGCACAGTGTGACTCTTTGGTATCATCCTGAAGCTAGATCATATACTCCACCAATTGTCACTCAAGCCCATCATGGTTAGCCTTTTTTTTATTGTGCTCTAGCTCTATTTTGCTTTATATGCATAGTAGTACTTTTATACTTTACATATAGTACTGTATTTTGCAAAATTACATGTATGGATATATTCAGAGCATATCAGCATAACTATAGTGTCATTGTGGCATCCTCATCTGTGGTTCTGCATGGTTAATGCAAGATTCCTTCATAGCCAAGGTTGAGCTGTGGTTAAGGTTCATCAGACTTTTATAAGTATCAGCTTACTAAGCATCATTAGATTACAAATAGAGGTTAGAGATTATGATTAGAAATAAAATTGTGATATTACCCCCTCCTTAAGGCAATCATTCTTGATTGCTTAGAGTAGCTCCAGGAACAAGGCACAAGCCTCATCTTGCTCATCAATCTCTATGGAAGTGTCATTCATCCTGTTTAAGAAATACTCTACTCAGTAAAGGTTTCTATCTTGATTTCATCAATATCCTTCTATATATACAACTTTTTAGCTTCAAACAGCTGTAATTTGAGTTCAAAAGAAAGCTTCCAGATTTGGACAAAGTCTGTTTTATCAAATATCAGTCATCCCAACTGAGTGAAGTTGACCACTGTGAGCAAGTTCTATGCTGTGTAGTACTTCACAATGAGTTTTTTATCATGTGGAAGATCCTTCTCAGCATATCAGCAGTTTTCTTCATTGCTGTATCTCTGGAAATAAACTGAAAACCACTGTTTTTAGTAGCAGATTTTATCATCAAGAATTGCATTGATCTCATATTCATTCTCATTATTAATGACCACTGGTTTAGGTGATGGCAGTGCCTGCTGATTAGAAAACTCAGCTGGTCAAAACAGCTTGAGTAGACTTTTGTTGAAGACTGGATAGATTTTTCAGGTCTTTGAATAGACAGTTTATATGCTCCATTGCCTACTTTTTTCATGATCTTGAAGGGGCTTTCAAACTTGTCATCTAGTTTCTTCATTGCTCTGTCTGTCTTCAAGTTCTTCATGTCTGCATAACTAAGTTGCCTGGCTGGTACTCCTTCACTGGTGACTTCTTTTTATTGTACTACTTCTTCATTGCCTCTACTGCCTTTTTTAATGTTTGTTCTGCTTCATTGTGAATTTTCTTCATCTGTTAGACTCAAACCCCATGTGACTATCAACACGTGATGATAAACCGATTGAACCTCGCCTTCGGGTTAAACAATCAGAGTTCACCGAATGTCAATGTTTGTCGGTGTGGGACAAGGCTTTCGCAAGTAGTTAGAGCTCGAGAGTAGTTTGGTGAAGATAAACTTTAGTTCGAGACTGGGGTGTTACAGCAAGAACTAAGCTACTTAAATACTGTTCTAGCTGTCATGCTATAAATAACTGTTCACAAAAGATATTGTCTGCTGTAGAGCTGTTTCCCCCACCGTTGCCAGGCTCTCCACAAAAGGCTGTTGTCTTGCTGCGGGGCTGTGGTCGTGCACTGCAATGAGGATGAAAAGGGCATTGTCTCTCCCTTCACAGCTCACGGCAGTGCGACAGGAGAATGACCGTCTTGGGTTGCTGAGCTAAGTGTTCCCACGGTCATAAGCGCTGGTCTAAGTGCCCTGACTAAGCAAAGATAAGGGTCTCTTCCGAGGAAAAGGGAAAGAAAATAGAAGAAAAAGAGGAAAAATCGTAACATTACCCCCTCGTTAAGACCATCGTCCCGATGGTTAATTTAGGGTACACCCCCTCTCTCGGCAGGAGGTGGTAGATCTGCTGGACTCATCCGTTGGCAGAATCTTGAACTGTGAGGGTGTTGGAACCTTTGAGGGTTCCATTATGTTGTGACTTTTGATCCATCGCAGGCTGTCTGTGGATCCATCGTGTCCTCCAGAGACATTGCTTTTTGCTGTATGTTCCATAGGTGGTTGTAATCGTCCCTTGTGATGTACTGTGTTGATTCTGTGTTCGTAGTCGAGGATTGCTTGGTTCGCATTCATATGTTTTTCGTTGACCCACTGGTTTGATTCTGGTCCGTATCCCTTCCAACTGACCAAGTAGTCAACCGTGGTTGTCATTCCACCACCCCGTGCTTTGACTCGGCGTGTTTTATGGTTTAGGACTTCATCGATTTCATAGTGTTCTTCGTCGTCAATGAGGTCCGGTGGTGGTGGTGGTGGTCGTTCTTGGTTTGGAAAGGCTGGTGCAACATATGGGGTCAACAACGTTTCATTGAAGACATTGTGAACTTTCCAAGTTGCTGGCAACAGCAGCTTGTATGCGGATTCCCCGACTTTGGCAAGGATTCTGAATGGGCCTGTCCATTTGTCTGCCAATTTTTGTTTTGGTCGTGGCAGGTGTAGGTTTCTTGTATCCAACCAGACTTTGTTGTTGATGGAATAACTCCGTGCAGTGCTTTTGTGTTTGTCGTACTGCCTTTTCATTGTTAAAGCAGCTTTGTCGAGGGCTATCTTTGTTTCTTCATGGATTTTTGCCATTGTCGTTGCAAAGTCCGTTGAAGCTGGTGTTGTCATATGGGCCCATCCAGGTTGCGCAACTGGTGGGTGCCTCCCGTAGTTTACAAAGAATGGAGTTTTGCCTGTTGCAGAATGAATTCTGTTGTTGTGTTGGAATGCTGCGAGTGCGAGCCATTCTATCCAATCATCTTGCTGATAGTTGACAAACAGCCATAGGTATTTTTCAATTTCTTGGTTGGCCCGTTCTGTTTGGCCGTCCGTCTGAGGGTGATATGCCGTTGAAGCATTCCTTTTGATGTTAAGGAGATGATACAAGTCATCCAGAAATTTGGATACGAATTGTGGTCCCCTGTCGGAGATCACTACTTGTGGCATTCCATACTTCGCATATACTTCGTCTCGTAGGATTTTTGCCCATCCTTCGGATGTCAATTCGGTCGCACAGGCAATCAGAATGATTGCCTTTGAGAAGCGATCGACTATGACGATAATTGCATCATAGCCGTCACTTTCAGGAAGTCCGGTTATCATGTCTACTGAGATGTGGGTCCATGGTGATGAAGGGACCTGGTTTGGATGTAGTGGTGCGGCTTTAGGTTGTGTTGACGTTTTGCCTCATTGGCAAATTTCACAAGCTTTGACATATCGGGTGATATCATGATCCATTTTGGGCCACCAGTATTCCCTTAATACTAGTTCTTTAGTCTTTGCGATTCCTGGGTGTCCCGCTGTCACGTGATCATGGCATGTGGCAATGATATCACCACGAAGCTTCTCATCCCTGGGGATGTAGATTTGTCCATCATAACGGATCAGACCCTCTTCCCTTTTTAGCCCACGCTCATGATTAAGCGAGGGGGCGATCTGTTGATCCCACTTGTGTGGGTTGCGGGTGGTGCTCTTGATGCGTTCGTGCATCTCTTCCTCTGTGGGCATGATCATTGCCCTAAAGTGTTCTGGTCGTAGTAAAGTGACTTCTTTGTTGTCATCTCCTCCCTGGTCATGGTCCGCTCTGCGGCTGAGGAAATCAGCCTTCTTGTTTGTTATGCCAGCTTTGTGGTGGAGCATGTATTCATACTGTGATAGTTCTGTCACCCACCGGGCTTGTCTGCGATTAAGCTTTTGGGGTTGTCGGAAATATCGGAGATTTTGATGATCTGTCCAGATTTCGAAAGTCTGGACCGCTCCCATGAGATAGTGCCGCCAATCGGCAAGAGCTAGCATTATAGCTAGTAGTTCCTTGTCGTAGATTTCATAATTGCATTCTGTTACTGTCAGTGCCTTTGACATGAATGCGACTGGTTGCCATTTGTTTTCTTGTTCCTGAGATAGTACAGCGCCGATCACGCCTTCACTGGCGTCGGCTTCTACCCAGAACTTCCTGTCTTGGCTTGGTATGGCCAAAATGATGTCCTCTGCCAGTCGGTGTTTAAGGTTATTAAACGCCGTCTGCTGGGGAATTCCCCAGGTCCATGAGGAGTTTCCGGTTAATTGTGTCATGGGTCGGACTATTTTGCTATAGTCGCAGATGAATCTTCGATAGAAGTTTGTGAAGCCAAGGAACGATTGTAATTCCTTCTTTTTTGTTGGTTCTGGCCATTCGGTGACCCCGGCTACTTTGATAGGGTCCATTCGAATGCTTCCTTCGCTGATAATGACCCCGAGATATTCTGTCTCCAATACCTCGAATTTGCATTTTTCAGCTTTGAGGAAAAGTCGATGTTTCCTCATTAAAGATAGTACTTGGCGAACCAACCGTCTGTGCTCTTCCTTGGTTTTGGACATGATGAGTATGTCATCCAAGTAAATTGTGACGTTTCCAGTGGCAATGAGATCTTTAAAGATATCATTCATCATCCATTGGAATGTCGCCGGCGAGTTTGTCAGTCCAAAGAACATAACTGTTGGTTCGAACAAACCACGGTTGGTTCAAAAAGCGGCCTTCCATTCATCGCCTTCTTTGATGCAGATGTTGTTGTACCCCCACTGGACGTCTAATTTTGTGTAGTATTTCGCTCCTCGGAGTTTGTCCATTAACTCCGAGATTAAAGGAAGTGGGTAACGGTTTTTAATCGTCATCTCATTGAGCTTCCGATAATCTTGGACGGGCCGCAGTTTCCCATCCTTCTTCTTGACGAAGAAGAATGGTGACGCCATTGGTGACTTTGATGGTCGGATTCGTCCACTAGATAAGTTTTCTTCAAGGAACTTATCTAGTTCTTGTTGTTCGTTACTGCTGAGTGGGTAACATTTGCAGTCCAGGTTGGCATTGGTGTTAGGAATTAATTCGATTGCATGGTCCCAGGGTTTGGTGTCGGGTAATTCGTCGAAATTTTCTTTGTCGAATAAATCCCAATAGTCCCGTGCCCATTCGGGTACCATTTCGTCAAATGTCTTCCCTCCTTTTTCAGCGTTGGCTTTTGCTGCTAGGTCATTAGCATGATGCACGGCTCGAATGTTAATGGCCCTTTGTAGGTCGACGGCGAGAATAGTGTCACCGTCGTCCATTTCTTTATCCCATCGGTCTTCGGGATCCTCATCCGGTAGTTCGAATGGAATTTTCCGACACCGGCATCGAGCGAAGATGATCCGCCCGGTTTTCCAGTTAATCAGTGGATTATGTCTGATTAACCAATCATGACCGAGGAATATTTCCCTGGTCTCTAGATCTGTTACCGCTAAATCGATTCGCTCTGAGTGATCACCGATGGTGAGCCTAAGCTCCACATATTCGGTGATCGACCCTGCTTGGTTCTTTGTCTCATCTGCGTTATAGACGGGAATTGGGGCTGCTGTTGCCCGTGTAGGTAATTGGTGCTTGGTGACGAAAGCTCGATTGATAGAACTCCCCGTACAGCCACTGTCGATCAGGGCAATGGCTGTATGGGTAGATCGGGATGTCAAGGTCTCGATCTGTGTGCTGGTTACTAAGTCCTGTCCTGAGGACTTAGTTCGTCGAATGAACTTTTGTGGTCCACGTAATTCATCAAGCCATTCAAGGGCTTGGCACCTTTCTACCTTTCTCATCCCCGTGATCATTTCATCGATCACTTCCTCGACACGGGTCTTGTGTATCCAATTCTTGAGTATGGCCTTAGCTGCCATTTCGTCCTTTGCATTTTTAATTGCCCGCCAAGTCCATTTGGTGTCGAACAGCTTGAGCCATGCTGTGGGGTTCTCTACCCCTGTTCGGCCCGAAGGCAATTGAGTCTGTTGTATTTTTTTAGTTTGATGAATGGAAGATAAAGACGTACCTTCGGGGCTCGCTGCCCCTCTTCGGCCCTTCATCGGCGCTTGAGTTTTGGAAGTCGATTCCTTAGGCGATTCTGGTTTCTGAGTAATCTGGTTGGGTATATTCGAATGCATGCATAATTTAGACATAGGGGTAGGAACTACAGAGGGAGAAATGTCAGTCTGCCCTGCAGGCTGTGACCTGTTACTCTTGTTCTTGGCCGAGACAGTTGAATCGCCTACTGCTCGGCCCCGTCTTTTACTTCCTCGGGCTTCTCGTTGGACCTGAGGTCCTCATCTTCTTTCATCAAGTCGGCAATCTGCACCCTAATGTCCTCCCGTGTGCGCTTGTTCTTCTTCTCTGGGCAGTCCCATGCCATGTGGCCTGGCTTGCCACAATTGAAACACTTCCCTTCCTTCTTGAGGCGATCGACGTCAATCTGCTTACCCTTTCCGGTACTTGGACCCTTACCGGTTTGCTTCCCGTCGTTCTGGGAAGTTGGGGTTGAGCTGCCGGGCCTGGCAGATGTGGTCGTGCGGAAGGGGGAGGGTTTCGGGCTCTGTCCTTGGTACCTGTGTTGTCCTCCCAGGTTCGTGGCTTCCGCCTTCTGTCATTGTCGCTCCTGCCACATTAGGGTGATTCGTGACTTCCATTCGTCATAGCCAATTGGCACGCTATGTCCGAGATCTGAGATGGTCTTCAGGTAGTGGGGTGGCACTCCCAGCTTCATATACTCGACCATTCGCCCGGAATTGGCGACATCTTCTCAGATTCCAGCCAACTTCCCAAGCCGCTCCAGCTCATCGAAGTAGTCAGGCACGGTTTTGTCGCCCATCTTGTACTCCTTCATCCTTGCCTTGTGCACTTCTCGGACAGCGGAATCTGTGAACTTGTCGCGGATCATCTGTTTTAGTACCGGCCATGAGGAGAGTCGGTGATGTTGCCGCATGGTTGACCAGAAGGTGGGAGCTGTTAATACCCACCATACTTTGGCCTTGTCCTCGAAGTACGTTGTAGTGTAGTTAACCTTGTACACATCAAAGAGGAAATAGGAGGCGAAGACCTGAAAGTATTGGTCACAATCTAAGAGGAAGCGGTCAATGTCATCCGAGGCCCCCTTGAAGGGGAGGGGATCCCGCCCATATGTTGGTTTGACGTTTAATACATGCGCCTTTGCATCCAAAAGTGCCATCAGATTTGGGGGTTCCCCGCCAGGGGGGCCGACCCAGTCCGTTGGGGGTCCTGGAAAGGAATGTAGGGACCCGTCATCGGCTACGGGGCTTCTTGGCGTCGGGGGCCCTCCCTTTCGGACAATTCGGCCGTCTTTGATTGTCCACCCCTGTGCGGTGGCTTCTGGGTCGTCCTTCTTTTCATCGGTGGGGATCGGTCCACTTCCTTCGGCTTCGTTGGGTGGCGGTTGCCCTGCAAGCAGCCGGCTTCCTGTGCCGGTCCAGGGGTTTGGATGATAGATTCTCGGCGGTCCATAGGACCGAGCCAGCCGAGATGCCGTACTGCGGACAGCAGATGTGGTGTCCGAGTACCTTGATGTCGCTGTTCGGATTGACAATGCCATATGTGTCATTTTGGACGGTATGACACTCGGCGTCCATGGCATTGGTGGTTGTCATTTTCCGAACCTTGATCGGTATGGTGGCATTGCCATCATCTGATAATGTAAGAATCGTTGATTGAAATTAAAAATAGCCCGCTCTGTTGTGGCATACTGTAGAATCTCCTCCTTCTCAACCGGATCTGCGGCTGTGTATCTCCTCCCCAGGGATGACCGTAACCAGAGGTCGTCCCGCCATAATTCGGCTACCTGCTCCTGGTATAGCCGAATAAACTCCTCTTCCCATGCCTCTCATTCTCATCGTTTTTTCTCCTGTTCTTGGTGTGTTGCGATGTCGACGATGCTTCCCCATTCAAGGATGGGGTCCACGACTTGGCCCCCTTGGTCCTCCTCCTCGGCCTCGTCGTCCCCATCGGCCCCCTTGTCAGTGGTCCCCTCGAGGAGGGAACTGCCTTGCTGGCTGAAGGTTTCCAGGGTGGGTAGGCTGGGGCTGAGTGCTGGACTCAGCATCCTCGGGTCCGGGTCGAGGAGTAGGCTCCCTGTCGGGCTGCTCCTCTTCGCCTTCTGCTGGCGGCGCCACTGCTCGGCGATATCGGCAGAAGTTCCTGTAGAAGCAGGGGCGAAGGAAGAGGGCAGCAATTGGCCCGTCGAGAACCTTTCTGAGGTCCCCGGTGGGGTCAATATGGTCGTCGTCTCCCCCAATTGATCTGAGGTCTGATGATATCTGATTTCCCCTGATGGGGATATCGTCAGTTTTGGCGATGGTGTCTGTCCCGTATGAAAGCGGGCGGTCGTCGTCGAGGAGTGTCTGCTCTCTATAGTAGTAGTCGTCGGCCTCGACGACTCCAGTGGTTGTCCTTGTTTGGGAATCGGGGATATGGGGGAGAGAGGCTGGCTCCCGGAACGGAAAGTCGGGAGCATCGAGGAAGTCAGCAAGGGCCTGTGGGGTTGGCCGTATTGCGTTTGGTACCACTGGACTACTCCTTGGTACGTGCTGGGCTCCTCCTCGCTCCTGCTCCATTCTGCTGGCAGCTCTTGACGCTGCTTGCCAGTATCGGACCTCATCCCTGTTGGTGTCGTCGAAGAAAGGGTCGGGACTACTGACCCTTGTTCCTCTGTGACTGTCTCTTGTTGATGAGGCATGTCGGGGTTCTCGCTCGTCGATTCTTCTGTAGCCTGGAGCCATCCGAATGGCATCCAGGGAGTCTCTAGCCCGGCGCCCAATTCCAGATTGGGTGACAGTTGTTCTTGATGCAGTGACGCTGCGCTCGGAGGAGGGGATGGGGGTGTTAGATCGGGATCGTCGAAACCCTGTAGCCCAAGGGTTTCCAGGGTCTTGGACGATTGCTGACGGGGGTCTTGGGGGATATTCGTGCCGCTGTTGCTCCTCCTCTTCCCTAGAACGCCTTTCAGTCGAGCGCCCAGGCTCGTCTTCTGTTTCTTCGGGGTGTCGGACGGAGTTTCGGACAGAGGGAGGGATGTCGTGGAGGGGGAGGTCTGGCGTGACATTTCGGAGGATGGTACGGATGCATTGGAATTCTTGATAATGTCGGATGGCCCAAGTGGTAATGGATTGGCGTCCATGGCACAGCTGTATGATCACCAATAAACCAATCAGTGTTCCGATGATAGAAGCAAGGAGTTCAAAGAACTCGTGTGTAAAGTTTGGATCGGACGGATTTAGAGCAGGGGGCATTCAGTTTCTCAGCACAAATAGGCTTGAGAAAAGGAAGCAAGAAGTCTCGAACTAATTGTTAGACTCAAACCCCACGTGACTATCAACACGTGATGATAAACCGATTGAACCTCGCCTTCGGGTTAAACAATCAGAGTTCACCGAATGTCAATGTTTGTCGGTGTGGGACA